>NW_027397063.1:127642745-127790173 GCF_003265705.2 Callorhinus ursinus | reverse complement strand
TTCCTTCCTTCCTTCCTTCCTTCCTTCCTTCCTTCCTTCCTTCCTTCTTTCCTGTTGTTTTAATGGTAGCCATTGTAGTAGATATGAGGTGGTATGTTTTCATTTGCATTTCCCTAATGGTTAGTGTATTGAATATTTTTTTGTGTGGTTTGCATATTAACCGTTTGTATATCTTCTTTGGAAAAATGTCTTTTAAGTCCTTTGCCCATTTTTGAATTAGATTGCTTGTTTTGTTGTTCTTGGTGAGTTTTAAAAGTTCTCTATATAAGGGTGCCTGAATGGCACGTCGATTAAGCATACAACTCTTGGCTTTGGCTCAGGTCATGATCTTAGGGTTATGAGATTGAGCCCCTTGTCAGGGTCCATGCTCAGTGCAGAGTCGGCTTGAGATTCTCTCTCCCTCTCTTTCTGTCCCTTCTGCTTGTGCTCTCTCTCTCTCAAATAAATAAATCTTAAAAAAAATGTTTTCTCTATATTCTGATTAATCCCTTGTTTGGTATAGGATTTGCAAGTTTTTCCCATTCTGTGGGTTGCCTTTTTACTCTGTTGACAGTGTTTCTTGATGTGCCAATTAAAAATTTTTCAAAGTGCAATTTTTCATTTTTTCTTTTGTTGCCTGAGCTTCTGTTATCATATCTAAGAAAACAATTGTCTCCTCTTTACCTTTTTGGTAATGGGTTTGAGGTGTTTTAAAAACAACGTGAAATATTGCTAAATTAAATTTACAAAATAAGGGACTAGAATGAGAAGGAATAGACTATAATTGCAGACTAAAATACAAATAATCTCCTAAATGTAATATTGATCAACAAAGGCCAGAAAGTCCAAAAAGCCTGATTCTATTCACACAAAGTTCAAAATTAAGCTAACTTATGAGTACATCAGAGTTATCAGGGCAGAAGGGGGCAAAGTGCTGAAAATGTTCTGTTTCCTGATCTGAGTGTTGATTACATGAACTAATTCACTTGTAAAAATTCATCAAGTTGTACATATGATTTATGTACTTCTCTGTATTTAAATTACAGTTAAGAAATTTAAAAATCAATTTGTCATTCAGAAACACATGACAAAGAGAAATTTCCTTAGAAGTAGGCAAGGTAAGTAAAGAAATGCTCCAAGCTATGTTCTAAGGGTTTTTCCATTTGGAGGACTTGGTCCATAAATTGGGCCATAAGTTTTTAAACAACAATCAGATCCATTGACACAGATACCATCAGAACTCTGTTGTTCAGGAGAAAAAGATCATTCCTAGAACTGAGACTGGAGGGAATTTTTCCCATGAGTCTTCATGAAAAGGGAATTGAATGGTGCAGTAAACTTCTGTGGTGTTAATGTAGCAGAGACTTTCATAGGAATCTTTCTTACAAAGTACGGAGCAGTTTAGTTACTGTATGCTTAACTTTGGCTTACCTTTGGTTTGGCGTAACTTTAAACATTTCAAGGTTTCTAGAGGAATGGGAAAGCCATGTATCCCTTAGACAATGCTTTATAAATTTTGCTCCCTTTAATGACACTTTTAGCCATAGTTCCATGGCAGTGAGCTTGAGCCCACTTTCTTAGACAAATTCTTAGTGCTGATACTCTTTTTTGATGAGTTAAAAACTGGAGTCACCCTGATCTTTGGGGAACCTGAGAAAATGGATACCTTCTAGGAAGGAGAGGGTATGAGCTGCTGGTAAGTCCATATTTGCCTAGAATTAATAAGTAGGATACAGTGAACTAATTTGGATTTCCCTTGACAATTCTTCACAGCTCTTCACAGGCCTCCCTAAGCATCAATAATCTAAATAATGATAGCTACAGTCCCATATTGAATAATTCCATTATGACAGGGACCATGTTGTATTAATCTTTCTACCTCTTGTAATGCTTGACAGTGCCTTGAACAAAGTAGATATCCCCAAACATTGTTGAATGAATAATTAAATTCCATTCTGTGGTTGACATGGAATTTGTACAAAATTGAGCTAAATAATTATCAGATTCTAATGATACTCCAAAAATTGCCTGAAAAACAACATAATCAATCAGATTTTGATAGAGTGTGTCATTTGCTCTCTTCAGAGAAAAGTAGATACAGCTCAGTTATTGGTTAATTAATGGCTTTAGTAGGTTGAATAAAGTTTTTTAGTACCTCAGAGAGTTTGACTTTAGGAAATTGCTTTCAAAATACATTTTTCAGTTCCTATGGATTTTGGTGAGCACTCTGTATTTGTAAAAATTCCTTATTAGTGGCATAACTTATTTATTAATCATAAATTATGTCTGATGCCAATGCATACTTCCTTGACTCTTTATAAATAAAAAAACATAAGTTAACCTGAAGAGATGATACCAGAACTTTAAAAAATGTTTTCTCTTTTTAGATCATAAATTAGAACATGATTTCTTAATTTAAATTTTCAAAAGTTGAAGAGGAGCCATTCAGAACTCTGAGGAAGTTAGAAGAAAGAATTTCTTCCTTAAGAGATTGCCTTTAACAAAGTAAAAGTTTACCTAATTAGGATGTTTTAGCATGCATAAGAAAGTTTGAGAAAAACTAAATACTAATCAGGGTAGAAAAGGTTGCCATTACGAATGATGGGATTCACATCTCTATATCCATTTAGAGCAAGACTTCTTTTCCTATTAATGCACATACTAAAATCTTACATTGAATTAGTGTTTCACAGAATACAGAAATGACATCTGTATTTTCTTATTTGTTTCTTCCCACAAATTAGGGGGGTAAGTGTTACCATTAATCACAATCACATTTTTTTAAGATAAGGAAACAAAAATTCAAGTGATTTTACAAGGCCAAGTAACTTGGAGGTAGCAAAGTTGGATCATGAACTCACCGTGTCTGACTCAAATCTTGATGTTCTCTGTGCTACCCTGAATAGTTTCTTTTTCTTTTCACATATGCAGGGAAATAGCTTCTGTTAAGTCTATCATACATTGGAATGAATTACCGGGGACAATGATAGTATATGACTATGGAGATGAGAACAATCAATAAATGACAGTATTAAGGGAGTACTAATGAAACTTTAATTTGAAAATTGCTCTGCAATGTATTCCAAGATAGGTTTTATAACCACACTCAGATTTGATGTGAAGATAAACTAATTTTATGCAAATGCTAAAGTGACTTTAACAGTTATGTTATATACCTTGATGTGGTCCTTAAGGAAGATTGTCAGGACCATTAATAAGTTTCTAAATTGATTAGGCTAATTTGGTACTCCAAAAGGCATCTTCCTACAAATTAATGCTGCCTATTACATTCTGATTATAGCAAATTGCTTGCTTTCCATGCCCAAGTTTGAAAGTTTCCAGTCTCTGCATTTTTGTGCTTTCCCAGTCGTTGGCTTCCCATTTTGTCTTGCCACATCAGAGCAATGAATCATCTTGTCCATTAGCTGAGTTTGGAAATTCTGTGTTATTCAATGAATTTGTTTTTACTCCATCCCTTTGATAATTTGAAACCTGGCAACTTAACTACTTTCCCAAATGTGTTTGTGATGCAATGTCAATGAGTTTTGTTTTGAACGGCAAAAGACTGCAGTGTTTTTTTTATCTTTATAAATCAAATGCAATATTTTAATAACTGACATTGTGTGTTTCAGAATAATAAAAGGTTTAAGGTAATAATAGCTAGTGATCTCTAGAGGGGCAGCATAATCAAATAATATTAGAAGGCTCTCAATTTTTATGACCTGGTGGAAACAGAAATGTGCCAACTGAGTGATCACCCTGATTATCAGAGTCTCATAGAAATACACAGTTATTCATTTCTATTCCATGAATTCCTACTAAAGAAGAGTCAAAACATTAAAGTCAAAGTGTTATTTCTTTGTTTCTAACACTTAAAGCATGAGGTGAACAGAGGGACACACAGACAACGTATGTCAACATAATGTGCCTCTCATGCCCCCTACAGTGAACAGGGCATACAAGGGCATTGGTATTTGTTCATTTGGAAAGAATTTTTAAGACTTCATGTCATTGCCTTGTTATTAAACAGCATTGGATCTTGGAAGTTGGCTCATATGGAAGCATGAGTAGAGTCTAGTAAAAATGATGGTAATAAATTATTGAAATTTGGTTGATTGTCATAATGTGTATAGTGAATACAGTAAAGTATGTCCTTTAGGATACTGTCAAGCACTGCACAATACTTACTGTGTCTGGAACTAGAATCATGGTGCTGATTCCGTGAATATGGTTGTGTGTGTATGGAACTATAATATGTGTCCACATACTAAAGTAGTTTGGAAGTCACTGGGAGGTTAGTTTGAGGATGGCTTGGCATATTTTTGTGGAAAACCGTAAAAGTAGCTTGCTCTAAAAGAAAATTACCAGGCCTATGTTTCAAAGAAAGAGATCATGCTCTTCCAATAGTCCAGCAAAGGTTTATTTAGCTCTTACTTTATTAGTTCCTGAAATTTTTCAGAAAATGAAACAAGTTGTCAGAGTTCAACTGTGAATACTTTCCAAGATAACTGTGGAAATGTCCCCAAAGAAGACGTTTGTTAAAGCCAGCCAAGTGGCTGTAATTTTAATAGGATAATCCCAACCTCATGTGTCATGCTGTTTGTAGTTCTTGTTTTGACTTCTGTTCAAGTAAGAAAGTGATCCCATAAACAATTTTGAGAACTTAACTCTCTGTTAAAAATACCTTTTCATTGAACATTATGCTGCCTTTACTACGTGTAACTCATTCTCTTTTACAAACCACATAAAATCATATGGCCAAGGAATAGAAATGATATCATACATTCATTTGTTTACATATGATTTATAACTAGTTTTCATGCCAGTGAGACATTTACTGTCTCTATAGGGCATCATTTCCTGTCATTTCTACTGGTGTTCCCATTGTCGTCTCAAGCTGAGTTCATCATTTTGCCCCTAAATTCATCTCCATTTCTTCTTGACTTGACTTTTTCTTTCAATACCGACAGTTTTCTCAGAGTTTAACTATTTGTGTACATTAAATAGCAGATACCAATCTTGACTTAAAATGACTTTCTGTCATTGTATGTTAATAATCGTGAGGACCTAAAAAAAAAAGGTCCTATAGTTAGTATCATTATATATTTTTTCAGATCTCACTATTACTGTGACCAGTACTAAATTTCATCAATGTCCCCAAAGTAGCAGAGCATCTACAAATATTCAAAGAAGATTTTGCTGTACTTTTGAGAACAATGCAAAAGCTGTCTATTTTACTTATCTTTCTTGTAAAAGGCTAATACCAGCTCATTTTTTAGGGGGTATTGGATTCTGCAAGACAGAAAAATCTCTTGGAAGTTGCATAGTATTTCTGTATATATTTTAAGTTAGTTGGATCAATTCCAGCCTCCTCCTAGCATTACCCAATATGGTAAATTTAAAATGGCCATACTAAGAGAAACATTCCACAATTATATTTTTATTTTGTTCCTAGAAATTGTCAAATAGGCAAGCATGTTTTCAGATCTTTCTTTCTTTCTTTCTTTCTTTCTTTCTTTCTTTCTTTCTTTCTTTCTTTCTTTCTTTCTTTCTTTCTTTCTTTCTTTTCTTTCTTTACAGGAAGTCAAAGCATCACACTTTTTGCTAGATGTCAGAAAGGGGTCATCTGCCTCCATTTCCTGAGTTCTGAGCCTGGATGTGTAACGAGATGTTTTGTAGGATTATGATATTGGGTCACTAAATCACATAGATGGTTCTATTAACTTTGGAGATGAGTATTTGCTTTTGCCATTTAAAATTTCAGTTCCAACTGGACATCCAATCTCAATGCCATTCATTCTCCTAATGCTCAGTATGTGCCTTCTTATAATGGCCATTCTAAATTTTGTCCTTCATTTCAAATCCTTGGTCCAATGCCTGCTCTTAAATTCAGAATCTTATCTGGTTTATGCTTCTCTGATGAAATAAAGATCATTAGACAAGCACGCCTTCAAAGTTTCCTTCTCTCATTACTAGTCACAGCTTTATTTATAACCATCCTGATTCACATACATCTCTATCTCAAAAGGATTGCTGTCCCAATGCCCGCTTACCTATTTTATGATCCACTTCCTCCTGGTACCTCTTAAACATTTTATCAATTACTCATCCTCTCTCTTAAAACTTCACTCTCTCTTTCCATCTCCTCTCCCTCCAGATCTGCTGTATTCTCCTTTCTATATAGAATAACTTCCTTCAAGCTGCTGCCCTAAATCTCTGCTTGTAATCATTGTCAAACTTTTGGAAAGGGCAGTCTCTGTGCTTTTCTTTCATTTCTTCACCTCAATTTGTCTTACTTCTGAGACACTCTTAAAGGGTTACGCATGAACTTTATGTCAAATCCAAAGGTCTCTTTTCAATATTGCTTAGTCCTGAACATGCTGGAATATTTGACTCTGCCAACTGTCCTTGTTATTCACTCAACAAATACTTACTGAGTGCCCAGTGCAGCATAAGATTCAAAACCTGGAAATATGGATAAGATTCAACATTTTACTTCCAGAAACTTTAAGTTAACTGGGAAAGGGGGAAATAATCAATTTAAAATAGAACATATAAAATGCTTGTAGTGATTAGATCTGTTTACTAATCAGTCACTTGGAAGAATTGCAGTATTCCACTCCCCTGAAGTAAGGTTATGACAAGTCATTTGCTTTGGCCAAGAAAATGTGATTGGAAGTGATTTGTCACTTTTTGGTCAAAGACTTTAAAAGCTGGTGTGTGATTTGTTAGGTTCCTTTCCTCTGTCACAGAGACCGACAGTGTTTCAGATGGTGGAGGCTTTGGTAGCTCATGACCCCGAGTGAGGATAATTTGCAGTGAAAGCCCTGCTGAACTGAGACGAACATGTTGTCTGAGCAAGAAGTCTTTGTTTACTTAAGTCACTAAGATTTTAGGACTTTGTTACTGCAGTGTAACCTAGCATATCCTGACTGATGCAGTGCTACACAGAAATGTAAAGTATTATGAAAATTGAACCCTGCACTTCTAGGCTTCTACTAGACTTTTCAAACAGTATGTTCCAGTGTCTCCTTAAACTCAGCATATTAAAAATAAAATTTCTCAGAAAAAATGGAAGTAATTGCTAAGCAGTTCATGATTGAATTTAATTGTCTTGCCTCTAACTGAAAAATGGTGGAGGGTCTGTGAAAAATGAATTCATAACCAACTATATACATTTCTTAATGTACTGGTCATTGTATTTCAGGGCTACTCTGAAGTTTATATTTCCTTCTCCACAAACTTCTTGAAACTTAAAAACATTTCAAGTTCACTTAGAGATTGGGGATAATGATATGCTTTGGTCTATTTTTCTTCCTATCTGAAAGCTTCATTGTGTTAAGGCTGGAAAAGTACTATGTAATTATGTGTGTGAACTTCTTGATAATCTCAGTGATGGAATTTTCTTTTTATGTGCAAATGCTTATTCCTGCACTTTTCATATAATTAATGTGCTCACAGTAATATAGGACCTATTATAACTTGCTATCTCATTTCCTATACATACTGAACAGAGGGCATTGTCTGGAGGGTAAATGTTTTGTTCATTTAATGGTAGACTCTGATTTTGTTACCACCCTTACCTCTTGTTCTTGATATTTTATATCTTTTACTTTCTTTTAAATATCTCACCAAAGACTTTATTTTGTAATATGTCCAAATAATATATTTTATATATTATTTATATATATTCAATGTCATCCTCAATTACTGAGGATGACATTGAATGGACCAAACATTTAGAATGGCCTTATCTTTTTTTTATTATGTTAATCACCATACATTACATCATTAGTTTTTGATGTAGTGTTGATTTATGCTCATATTTGTTACATTATTGCTCTAACTTCATCTGTTAAAGAATTAAGCCATTACAGTCTCTGTTCTATTAATCTATGTAATCCTGATACTTGTAATATTGATACTTGAAACCTGTCTTTGCATTTCCTTGAAAGCTTTAGTATACAGAAAATCATTTGGGACTCAGAATTCCAGCATTGACAGCCTGCTAACATTTGATTGAGATGAGAGTTTCTGTGGCCGTGAAGAAGGATACTGTGATGTTTGCCTTTTTTTTTGCCTCCTTCCTCTTCCCTTCTCTTAGGCCTACCCTCGCTCTCTGCTGCCCCACCTCCAAATACCCCATGAAAAACACTTTCCTTATGGAACACTACATCAAAAACTAATGATGTAATGTATGGTGATTAACATAACAGAATAAAATAAAATTTAAAACAAAACAAAAACTCATAGATATTAAAAAAAAAGAAAGGTGATACTGAAAGAAAAATCCCATAAAGATAACACTCAAAACAGCAGTGTGTGTAAAATTTAACACTCCATATGCATCAAAATACACCTCCTGTGGGATTTGCTGTTTCATGTATGGACCATTTTACAAATGCTCAATAATAATGCAAAACAGCATATGTGTGATGTATAAACACAGATGCTTTGGTTAAATACTATTTGCATGGTTTGGTCTCTTGGTTTCCACCTCCAGCTAGTCATTGGAACCCAAAGTAATTAAATCTCAAGCTGCTTAAAACATGCCCATGTGCTCACACAGGTATATATCCATATATGAAATAAGAGTTTTTATTATCCCATATATGTTTTTTACACATTTGTTCTTTAGAAAGGAGTTGGAAGTATTTGTAACCTATATGCAGAAAAGAGAAATAATACTGAAAGGATAACACAAGGAATTTACTAAGTTAAGTATCTATTTATTGTAATACAGCTTTTCATGTTTCATAGCTTCTGTACATCATGATTTGGACATATATCTTTCTTAGTCTGCAGGCTCTACCATTAAATTTGTGATACGGTTGTATACTGTGTATGCTAAAAATCCTTTATTTTTTCCTTGAGGTAAGGACAAATGAATATTCTTTAATTACACTCTATAGATAATTCCAAGTGATAATACATTTTAGCTTGCTTCATATTTGATGATGATATTCTTGTGAGTTTACAAAAAAATTTTTCCTGGAAATTTTCTTTGTTTCTTCCTTTTTAATGGCAGATCTTTTTCTTTATCATCTTGTTAATGTTGTCCAGCTTCTTCTAATTTCTTGGAATCCATTTAAGGATCCTTCTTTAAGTTTTCATGAATTCACTGGTTTCTTGGTTTCCATTGCTCTCTGGGCTCCTTAGACAGCTGCCACTTGTAGATTTTATTTCATTTTTGTATGTTCCTATTTTCTTCTATTTTGTATTTCCCATGTCATCATTTTCCTGGATCCTACTGTCATTTTACTGGAATACATAACAGGTAACTTCTTTTAGAAATGATGTGTGTGATGTAAAATACATCCGAGTCTTTGCAAAAGAGTTTACAACGTATATCCAATGCTTTAAAAATGTATATATCATTTGATACAACTAAATGTGTGGGGATTTCTTCTAAAATGAATTTAATGAAAATATTGTATATAAAGACTTAATGATAAGTTCACAGTTGCAAATTCCTTGCAAGGCATTGGAGACTATATAAAAGCCCTAAAAATTCATCTTAACAACACAGTGGGAGGTAACCAGAACACATCTATTGACACTGAATTACACTTACTATATTGTGAATGAATAAAAAGAATCACAAATCTAGATTTTAATTTTTATCATTACATGTGTATAATATAGGGTATAGACACTGTTGTGCAGAACTTTCTGTGATGAGGGTAATGTTCTACATCTGTTTTGTCCAATATAGTGTAGCCACTAGTCACTTGTGGTTATTAAGCATTTAACATGTTGTTAGTGTGACTGAGGAGCTTAATTTTTAACTTTGTTTAACTTAAATAACCACAACACCATACTGGACAGCATAGGTATAGAAAACTATTATATTCTAAGGTGTCAATGGTGATTGTTTCTAGAAGGGCATCGTTGATTATAGGTTTTCTTACTTTTTTTATTCTCATCTCTATTTTTAAAATGAAATTTATGTTAAAAACAGTACAGGAAGCTTTATTTTGAAGAAAACCATGCCTGATATATATTGTTAAATTATGAAAACCATGGCATCTAAGTCATTTAAGATTTTAATAATACGTAAACTGTTCATTTCTTTCATATCAACATTTCTGCCATATTTTAGGAATAATTAAGTTTTCACAAGGGATCTGCCTCTGTCTCTTGGATCAAGTTTGTGTTTTAAGGGACAGAAAATTATTTTTAATAATAGCGGCAGCAGCCAGCATTTATCAAGACTTACTGAGCGCTGGACACTGATTAACATGTACTAACTCATTTAATTGTTATGGCATATATTTGAAATATATGCAGATACTTTCTCCATCTTACGTGAAGGATCGGAGGCATGGAAAACTTAAATAGGTTGCCCCAGTTACTCAGCTAGGATATAGGGGTATGGAGACGAGAATCTGACTTTCAAACCCAGGCAGTATAAAAGCCCTATAGTCAGCATAACTCTATCCACATTCAGCAAAGAGGTTGCTGGTGAGAAGCAGGTGGAACATACAATTTAAGAAAGAAAATAAATAAAAAGGTAAAGGAGTTGAGAGTTTGTGTGCGTTTGTGATTAGAATGATTTTCCATGGAATTTAGGTGAAGAAGATGGAAAATGAGAGCAAAGCAAGGGAAAGAGGAACATGAAATGTGGTAGGAAGGGATAAAAAGTCATGTCAGTTCTGGTAGAAGAACATGTGAGCAGGAAAGATAGGAGGTGGCAGTCAGAGAGTGGGTTGTCTGAGATTTAGGAGGGGTTTCACTTATTTGCCTTAAGACTATAGTAGAAGAGTATGTGGCTGGAGTAGAACAGAGGGTATGCTCACTAAGGGTTAAAGAATTGAAAGAACAAGGCTTCGGAAGGGCATCCACATGCATGAAATCACCATGATATATGATAGGAGTAGTTTCGGAGAGAGTGATTGTGAGCCAGGAACTAAAATCTTGCAGTGGTTTGTGGATGACTGCACCAAGGAAGGGGCCTGGGGCTGCAGTGTGCTGTGGTGTGATTCACTTCCATGTTCTATCGTTCCTTGTAACACCAGGTTCTGGCATGAATACCAACTGGGCCTCTTTCCTGCACCTGGTGGGGGTCTACCACAGAGACTACAACAATAAATCAGGGAGGAGTAATTGTATCTTGCAGGACAGTGGCTGAGCAGCTGACCTTGATGACCATGATTGCTGTTGGGCCATGGATACGGTCCAGGAGACATGGTGGAACACATAGAAGGAATGCTGAGGGCCCAGCCTGTGTTTCTACCCTTGGCAGGGCACAGATAAATGAATTTCCATGGATAGAGGGCCATACATGGGGTGAGGAGGTTCTAGCAGGAAGAGGCTTTGGCAGGGCTGATGGGTTCAGGTATGACCAAATCACCCACACCAGGAAATTGCTTGAGGTGGCTGGAGTGAGGCATATGACAAGTGTAGTCCTCTTGGATGCTGCCCACACAGAGGAAATAAACTGGAAGGAGTATCTAAGCTCACTGTTGGCTTGTGGGATTGTTCAAGTAAGGAAGAAACAATCAGAAGAAGACCAATGAATCTCCACGGGCTGGCACAAAAATAAATAAATAAATAAATCTTTTCTTCCTCTTCTTCCTTCCTGCCTCAACTGCAGTAGAATAGGAAACTTTCTTGAAAAAAAGTTGTGACAACAGCTGAGGCCTCGTGTCCCTGCGGGCAGAATTCCAGAGCTTGGAGGAAGGAGGAAGGAGGAGAGCATTTGACCCAACACGAGACTGAAGTTTTAAAATGGTTATGAGTGACTCTTAGTAACTGAAACAAACTCTTGAGATTACAGAATCAGACTGAAATCTTGTTAGGGGAGCCTGTTCCCTGAAGGAAAAGGAGATTTTAACAGAAAATATTTGGTAGCGGTTTTTAGAAAGCTACGTATGCCCCCAGTTTTTACTGACTGAAAATTTGTGGAGTGAATGAATAACTCAGACTCTATTACAACTCAATATTACGCACTAAAGACCTGAGACATTTGTCCGTCAATCTTTAGTGACAGGAAATTACATAGACCTGGTGGCTAGGTCCTCATCAGGTCAAGACGAAACCACTCCTCTACAAATGTGTTAGGAAATAATTATGTTGCAGGAATCAAAGTTCCAAGGAAAATTTTTAATTTAGAATCCAAGAATCTTAAGACAACTCTCCATCTGGGCTGTGAATTACACTTCTCACCTCAGAAAATACAAGCCTCAGTCACACCATGTCATGCACAGGAACAGGGTCACGTGTAATTGTGAAAATGGAGCTCTGCTAACCTCGATGGATAGAAACTATCACAAACACTTTCCAATACTTTGGTGAACTTTGACCCCGTGCATAATTGAACATTGTCATAATCTCATTAGATGAGGAATGAAAGGAGCTCTTATCATATATTTTTTTTATTTTTAAAGATTTTTATTTTATTTGACAGAGATAGCGAGAGGAGGAACACAAGCAGGGGGAGTGGAAGAGGGAGAAGCAGGCTTCCCGCCGAGCAGAGAGCCCGATGTGGGGCTCGATCCCAGGACCCTGGGATCATGACCTGAGCCGAAGGCAGATGTTTAACGACTGAGCCACCCAGGAGCCCATCTTATCATAGTTTTTTTAAGCAGAAAACTGATAACTTGTCCTACTTTTTTTCTCCTTTAGATTTTACTTTATATATGCTAAGAAAAGTAAGGATTGTAAACTTTTAATTTCAAGTCATTACAGACTTCTCAGCCTTGCAGGGAGAAAGAAAGTCTGTGATATGCATTGTGCTATGCAGTCACATCTTTCTTGCCTCTGTGGAAATGTCTGTGGCTGGCTCAGATAAAATCCTTTTATGTTGGCTACATGAATAATATGAGGTAATGATTCAAAATATATATAAAAGAAAGCCCTGCTTAAGGGTCAGTGAGAGGAAACAAGCAATTCTCTTCTTTCTCTTCAAATTGGCACGATTTTCATTCCATATTTGGAAGGAAAAGTAGTTTAAATCTCCCACTCACACTTAAACTGATTTTTGAATTACCCCCCCTGTCCTTTTTTTGGTAGGGAGGGAAGCAATTTAGATCTTTGGACTATGAATTCTGTGAATCCCATAATTGTACCATTACTTGGAATCGGTGTTGAAGATATGAGTTAATCTTAAATGTGCTTTGTGCTGACGGCTATTTATTTAGTCTTAAACTACCATTTATCACTGTTGGCTTGTTTGCATTGGATTTTCAGCTTATTCTGATATAGAGTTCTTGGATATATTTGTATTTGAAGCAAGTTAATTATGGCAAGCATAATACTTATATTGCAGCCTGGTGTGTAAAAATCTGATTCAGGTTTTTGAAATGCACTATCTAGGAAATGACACTTAAAGTATTTTTTAACCAGTTTGTCCAGGTGTTTTAACAGTTATGCTTGTTAATTTTTAGTAATTATGTCTCTTGTGTCTGGATATCTCTTTGAGCAGACTACTCATTTCTGGAATATAAATTGTTCTAGAAAGTTCTAAAAAAGTGGTCTAAGGACAGAGTATAAGTGAACATTATATTGCTGTGCTTTGCGGGGGAGGTTTTGATAGAATCTCATAGACCTTAGAATGCAGTGTATTTGTTTAGCTAAATTAAAGTTGCTATTTTTGTTGTCAAACGTAAACAATTCTGACTACTTTGCATTTCTCTTTTATAACCTGGTTAGTTTTATCAGTCTAATTACTTTTTTAAATTAAACTTTTTATTTTGAGATAATTGTAGGTACACATGAAGTTGTAAGAAATAATACTAATTATTTTTTGCTGACGTCAGTATAGCACTGTGGGTAAGAATATGTGCTGAGTCAGAGAGAAGAAGGTCTATTCAACCTGGTCTGACATGTCCTACGTATGTGATCTTGTGCAGCCTCACTGAGAGTTTCTTCATCAACTAAATGTGAAAAATAATTTAGATCTCTCAGGATGATTTTATTTTTTTTATTTTATTATTATTTTTTTTAAAGATTTTATTTATTTATTTGACAGAGAGACAGCGAGAGCAGGAACACAAGCAGGGGAAGTGGGAGAGGGAGAAGCAGGCTTCCTGCAGAGCAAGGAGCCCGATGTGGGACTCGATCCCAGGACCCTGAGATCATGACCTGAGCCGAAGGCAGACGCTTAACGACTGAGCCACCCAGGCGCCCTCTCAGGATGATTTTAGATGCACTCAGGGTGTAGAGTGTACCTGCCACTCCTTAAGCAGTGGTTAACAGTATCTTTAAAGTGTTGTGATGAATTATAGCTTTTTTTAAACCACAGCGTACATCTCCCACATAGCAAAACACAATGGAATGTATGCTTAGATTTATACATTTGTACATTTAAATATTTATACATTTAATATGGGTACTCTTTGAAGAATGGATCCATTCCACTAAGAAAGCTATAATTACTTATGGAAAAACTCCACATGTGTATCTTAATTATAAGAGGTATTATTTATCGGAGTATTGTTACTTGAGTACATGGTTATCTTTTCCACTGAATTATAAGTTCTGTGACTATAATGGCTAAATAGAGAAATAGTGTTTTGCACACAGTGTGTCTTCCAGAAATATTAAGGTTTTGCCAAAGTTTGTTAAGCCCCAAATCAATAGCTTCCAGAAATAGATTTGTTTTGAGCTACTGTTCTAAATGCTCAGTGTTCTAAATGCTCATCATGAATGACTTTGATTAATTATGGAGAATAATTTTCATATTCAACATTCTCTTAAGATTTCATCCACATTTGGGCTCAAGGGTGAGTATGTAAACAGATGGGTAATGCCAGTCTAAAGAGTTGGGCACAGAGAAATTTCTACTGAGATATTTCCCAACTGCACATCTCTTTCTTTTTCTTTTTAAAAAATAATACTGAATTTCAAGTGAGAAGACACTTTAAATAATGCAAAGTGGAGACAATCATAAATAACAATCGATTTAAGATGTTAAAACAGTTGTCCATTTTTTGTTTTGCTTTTTTCTAGTCTAAACCATGAGTAAAGAAAAATAATTTGCATAAAATCAGCTTGGCCTAGAGTCATGGGTAAGTGGTATAGGTGCATTGGACATCCCGAACTGAAGTATTGTGAATTCATTCATAAGATAGAAGAACATTTTAGTAAGTTCTACTGAACATTTTGTAGTTATATCCTGAGCAAATGAGCTCACAACTTAAGTGAGTTTACTTTTACTTATATTCAAATTTTATTTCACATTTTACACAGTTGCATTATTATATTTCTTTACTCTTGTTTATTAATCTTATATCTTATCATATCTTACATTATTAGTTGGTTAATGTCCTACTCTACATGTAGAACACTAATATAAAAATAATAGCAGTGCCTAGAAGTTTATAGAAGTTAGTAGTTCTTAATACACTTTAGAACATCTTTTCATTTTGTTCTCACAATAAGTGTGGTGGGACTCAGACTATAAATATTACATTGGAAACTATGTAAGAAACTCAGGTGCCCTTTTGATTTATTGTCCAGTGCATTTGTTATCTTTCACCAATCGTTGATCATAAGTGGCTTCTATTTTTTTTAAATGAGGGATACCAGACACAGTAAAGCATTGGGTTTGGTCCCAGAAATGTCAAACCTCATAAAAGATGTTTTTAAAAATATATGCATTTGCATTATTCTGTTTATTTCTCAACCTTAGTACTAGCATGTGGGTTAAGAAAGGCAGATATCACCAGTGTATCACTTGAAGAATAGACAGGGAGCTAAATGATTTACTCAGAGTTCGGCACTGCTACTGGACCTCATGACCTGTAGCTCCACATAGAGCAGTCTTTCTAGTAAACCACAGCGTCTCCACATAGGGCTTCCAACCCACCATTCGTTCACATTGTAACGATGAATATGGTGAATGAGTAACTCATATCATCATTTCCTCAGGTTAACTTGAGGGTCTGCTGCTGTGCTGTTATTCAGCCAGATGAGCATTAGTTCATTCACTACAGATCTTCCTTGACTCACGATGGCGTTACACCCTGGTAAACCCATCATAAGTAAGATGATATCCTACATCAAAAATGCATTTAATAAACCTAATCTACCTAACCTCATAGCTTAGCCTGCCTACCTTTAACATGCTCAGAACACTTCTGTTAGCCTGCAGTTGGACGAAACCATCTCACACAAAGCCTATTTCATAATAGAGTATTAAATACCTGTGTGATTTACTGAACGCTATGCTGAGAGTGAGAGACAATGTTTTTAAGTGTGGGTTGTTTACCTTCCTGATAGTGTCCCTGCCTGGGAGCTGCTGTGGCCACTGACCAGCCTCACAACAGAGGCTTGTACCCTGTATCACTAGCCCGGGCGAGGATCAAAATTCAAAGTTCAAAGTGCAGTTTCTATTGAATGTATATTGCTTCTGCACCATGGTAAAGTCAAAAGATCATAAGTGGACCCATTATAAGTTGGAAACCATCTGTACTTCATGGACTTATTCCATTCTTTGAAGCATTTAAGGTGTGTTAAGCACTCTACCTGCTAAGTTGATTAAATACTGTTTTTTTGTTTTGTTTTGTTTTTTGCTTTTTTTTGCCCTTGAGAAATCATCTATAATCTGGGGGAAAGAGTCACACTTCTGAATTTTAAACAAATATTAACCTAAAAGGAGACTAATTCCATAAATAAGATAGATTAATTACTTGATTCATTAATGTAACAATTAGCATTTGTGCTGGTTGGAATCATTTGCTCTCAGATAACTACCAGAGTAAACAACTTTATGTATTTATACTATTTGATAGCTAGCTTTGTTTACATGCCTGTATTAGTTTTTCTAGGACTGCCATAACAAAGTACCATACATACACTGGGGGGCTTAAACAACAGAAATGTATTTTCTCATTGTTCTGCTAGCCAAAAATCTGAGATTAAGTTGCTGGTAGGGTTGGTTTCTTTGAGACTTCTTTCCCTGGTTTGTAGATGTCTGCCTTTTCTTGAGTCTTCACATAGTCTTCAACCTCTGTGTCCTAATTTCTTCTTCATATAAGGACACCAGGAATAATGGATTAGGTCCCATCCTAATGACCTCATTTTAACTTAATTACCTCTTAAAAAGTTCTTTCTCTTCTTCTCAGTGGAGAGCCGCCTTCTCCCCTTCTTCTGCTGCTCCGCCTGCTTGTGCTCTCTTCTCTCTGTCAAATAAATAAATAAAATCTTAAAAAAATTTTTGGTTTCTAAGATTGCATAAGAGTTTACGCTATCCCTTTGTGAACTCTGTGGTATTATGGCACATAAAATTAGCTAGCCTTTTTTTTTTTAAGATTTTATTTATTTATAGAGCACAAGCAGGGGTAGGGAGAGAGGGAAAGGGAAAAGCAGACTCCCCACTGAGCAGGGAGCCTGATGTGGGACTCGATCCCAGGACCCTGGGATCATGACCTGAGCTGAAGGCAGACACTCACCTGACTGAGCCCCCAACAGGCATCCCCAAATTATCTAGTCTTAAAATAATTTATAGACATAACAATAATTTAACCTTTGTAGTGTTACTACCAAACAGAAGCTAAATGAGAATAGACTCTTCTCAAATTTTGAATTTGTTGAGCAGTGAATGGCCCTAACTTCTGCTGCTATGTCTGATTGAAACTGTGTTTTTCTCATGTTAGTTATCCTTCCCGCAAATCGACTTAGCATCAACTTTCCTCTTCTTCTTTGGGGGCTGTGGATCAAATATATATTTATATATAGTTTACTATTATGATTCAAGGAGAGGCTTTTTGACTTCAGTTCAGAACTGTATGGATCAAAGGAGATAAATCTTTCTTCCTGCAGTGGTTTGACCTAAAGAAACTAATGATATATTTTCCTGTAAACTGAGTTTTTTAAACCTATTTTTAGAAAGGATATCCATGATAAATTTAATTAAATGCATTATTCAAATATAAATGATTAAAATATGAATAAATATGTTGTAGACCAAACCACATGATATTGCTCAGTAGCTCAAAATGAAATAGATTTTGGGAAGGATAATAAAATACACTACATAGAAAACAATATACTATGCCTCTCTCTTTTGTGTCACTTTCTTTTTTGTGATGTCTTATCTGAATACTTGAAATTTTACTTCTTATTTCAACATATTTATAATAGGTGGGACTTAAAGTCTCAAATTGTCAATGCCTCATGTGGATATTTGTTTTTTGTATTATTCCATTAGCATATTAATAACATGTGACTGATTAAGAACTAGAACAGAATAAAAGAGAGCATTATGGTAGTGGAGTGTAGCACTCTGGAGAAAAATAAATTCTTTTTCTTTTTAAAGTAGGAAAAAGTATCAGGTTGTATTTGAAATTTACACTTTTAAAAACTACCTGAGGGTGTTATGCTGAGTGAAATAAGTCAATCAGAGAAAGACATGTATCATATGACCTCACTGATATGAGGAATTCTTAATCTCAGGAAACAAACTGAGGGTTGCTGGAGTGGTGGGGGGTGGGAGGGATGGGGTGGCTGGGTGATAGACATTGGGGAGGGTATGTGCTACGGTGAGCACTGTGAATTGTGCAAGACTGTTGAATCACAGATCTGTACCTCTGAAACAAATGATGCAACATATGTTAAGAAAAAAAAAGATAGCAGGAGGGGAAGAATGAAGGGGGGAAAATCGGAGGGGGAGAGGAACCATGAGAGATGATGGATGTTGTAAAACAAACTGAGGCTTCTAGAGGGGTGGGGGGGTGGAGGGATGGGTTAACCTGGTGATGGGTATTAAAGAGGGCACGTTCTGTGTGGAGCACTGGGGTTATGCACAACGAATCATGAACACTACATTAAAAACTAATGGTGTAACATATGGTGATTAACATAACAATAAAAAATTAAAAAAAAAACCTACCTGGTTGTCTTTATTTTCCTGAGTTTCTTTTGGAATGAGGGAAGAGAATGGGATCTTTAAAATAAATATATAAGTTGACACCTAACCCTTAGAACAGTTCTCAAATGGTATAAAAGGCAACTCTAAATGGTGGCCAAGGGTCAAGTGTCCACTGCCTGTGTTTAAATTAAAATTTTATCTACTGGATTTGGTTTGTTGGACACATTTATTTACACCTGGTAAACTTCAGTTTTCTTCTTACTATAATGGAATAATAGTAATTTGTAAATCATAAAGTTTTTCTAAAGATAAAATAAGATAGCAGGAAGGGAAAAATGAAGGGGGGGAATCAGAGGGGGAGACAAACCATGAGAGACTATGGACTCAGAAACAAACTGAGGGTTCTAGAGGGGAGGGGGTCGGGGGATGGGTTAGCCTGGTGATGGGTATTAAAGAGGGCACATTCTGCGTGGAGCACTGGGTGTTATATGCAATGAGTCATGGAACACTACATCAAAAACTAATGATGTAATATATGGTGATTAACATAACATAATAAAATAAAAATGTGAATATGGAGGTACTTCACTTATTTGAATCATAGCGAATGCTCTATAAATGTAACTTGCTATGATTGCTATTACAACATTTCAAAATAGAGTGAAGGGAGATGTCCCAGTATAGTGTCTCAGTAATCCAGATTCTCTTTTCTTCTAATAGATAAGTCATTATTTATATTTTATACAAATATTTTTGAAGAAAGTAATTAAGTATTTTACTTTTTTTTTTGAGCTGAAGAAAGTGGTAGACATGAGTTTATAGGTACATATATTTTTGAAGTCCAAACAAAGAAATTTATTTTTGTAAGGCAAACTGAGGAGATGGGAACTTTCTGTTCTGAATCTAGGATGATCTAGTCATGGAATATCCTGGACAGTATAATAATTGGGTTAATAGAGAACTACCATAAGTACAATTCATAATAAAAATAATGCCATTAATCATTATTAATATGGTTTGCATTTTTTACTATTACTGTTGATGTTATAGCTAATACTACATCATTTGGTGGTATCTTTTAAATACCAATGTGTGGGAAATGTTATACTAGGATCCATGGTCATCAAAAACATTTAAAAACTTGTAGAAACTTAGAGCTAGTGCTTCTCACTATAAGATCCCAAACCACTAGGACTGAATTATATAGGAATCATGTAAAAGTAGAAATTATGGACCCAGAGCATCTCTCTGGGGTAGGGCAGGGCAATGCATTCTTTAAAATCTCCCTAGGTCATGTTCTTGCACTCTGTTTTAGATCAATTGGTTAGTTGGTGAATTGATGGATAGACCATAAAAGGTCAAGAAGAGAAACATAACCATAATTTATTCACCATCTGTTTTGTGCCAGGACTGTGTTAGGTGTTACCTTCATTAACTTTATTTAATTCTAACCAAAGAGAGGCTGAAAGGTAGATAGTATTATTATTGCTTTTTAAATATCAGACCGAACTTAGAGGAATTACTAATATTGCAGTTAGCAATGAGTGGAGATAAATTCCAATCCTGCTCTGACTTCAAAGCACTTTTCCTTTCTGCTGGACTGTGAAGTTTCCCTGTCATGTAATTTAACACACACACACACACACACACACACACACACACACACACACACGTATAAACATTCAGCAAAACATAGACAAAATAGAGGAGTTTGTCATTCATCTTCACAGGAAGAATATACAACTATGCAATAAAGTCATTGCAAAGAGGAATCTGTCTTTGGGAAGGCATCATGAGGAAGGAGGACTGAATTGGATCTTAAAAATTGAGTGGGAAGTGGATAAGAAGAAAAAAGTAGGAAGAATCTTCTCGGTTTTTCAGCTTTAAGAAAAAAATGTATGTTGTAAAAGGTTACAAAAAATGTTACATAGAGGTTACATGTGCTCTGAAGTGTTGCTACTCAAAGTGTAGTCCACAGACCAGCAATATCAGCATAACCTCTGAGCTTGCAGAATCTGAGACCCCACTCTGGATCTGCTGAATCAGAATCTGCATTTCAGCATAATCCCTAGGTGAGTAGTGCAGACTAAAGTTTAGGAAGCCCAGCTCTGAAAGTAGTGGGCTGGTGTTTCCAGAACCAATAGTATAAATGGAATAAGTTAGCAAATATATCTGAGCCAGGTTGTGAGGTACCTGTGCTTCAAGACTAAGGTGTTTAGGGGCACCTGGGTGTCTCAGTGGGTTTAGCGTCTGCCTTCGGCTCAGGGCATGATCCCAGGGTCCTGGGATCGAGCCCCGCATCAGGCTCCCTGCTCCGCGGGAAGCCTGCTTCTCCCTCTCCCACTCCCCCTGCTTGTGTTCCCTCTCTCCCTGTGTCTCTCTCTGTCAAATAAATGAATAAAATCCTAAAAAAAAAGACTAAGGCATTAAGATTTTAATTGTCCAATAGTCAATCAAAATTCTAAAACATTTAGGATGAAAAAAGTTAAAATATAGGAAAGGAAATGCTGTTTATTGAAAAAGACCATTTAAAGGGAGCAGCAAGGATAGGAATTACTTGAACTGTGGTTCTCAAAGTGTGGTCCCAGGGAGCAGCAACAGCAGAGCACCACCACCACTTAGACCTTGTTAAAATGCAGATTCTTAGACTCCATGAAGAATCAGAATCATTCTGAATCAGAAGCTGTAGAGGTGGGATCCAGCAGTCTGTGTGTTACAGAAGTCCATCAGGTGATCTTGATATACATTTAAGTGTGAGAACCACTGGTACTAACAGCACTGCATGTGATATTGGTTTCTAACGAAAAGAAAAATAGTAAAATATTCTAGATATATTTTTAAGTGTTCTTAGGTACATGCATAACAAGATGGATGGGAATTTATTAGAAGGATATTGGGTAGCTCACAGAATCCATTGGATTACTAGAGAATGAGGTGAAAGAAATAAGCAGAAACCAAGGGTATCAGAGAACAAGGCATTGTCAAGATCAAGTCCTGGGTATGAACAATAGGGTGCTCTACTGGTACTGACACAGAGACTATTGCCACTGGACATGTTTTGCTGCTCCTAGCAGGGTAGTCAATTGTAATTAGGTGCCTAGTTGTTCTCTGTCCCTTCAGTTCCAAAGTCCTGGGCAGAAGTTTTTGATTGGATGAGCTGAAGCCAGATATTTAAGTCCAGATTCAGAGAATAAAGAGAGGGTCTATCTGGACACTTTTGGCTCCAACAGAGAAAAATTCCCTAAGCTGGGATAATAGATATGCCATAATAATTTCTGGATTTTTTTTTTTTTTGCTGTTTAGTGAATAGTTTTAAAGATTCTGACTTTTTTTCTCCATCTTAAGATATAATTGACAAATAAAAGTAGTATATACTTAAAGGGTGTGAATTGATGTTTTGATATCTACTATGAAATCACCACAAATCAAGCTAATGGACATAATCATCACTTCAGATATTTCCTTTTTTGGGTGGTAAGAATACTTAAGTTCTACCCTCTTCGCAAATATTAAGTATACAATACAATATTGTAACTATATTCACGTTGCTGAACATTAGATCTCTAGAACTATTCATCTTTCATAACTGAAACTTTGTACCCCTCAACCAACATCTCCCTGTCGTTTCCCCCCATTCCAGAAAAAGAAATAACAGGTATCCAAATTATAAAGGAAGAAGTAAAATTCTCTCTTTGCCAGTGACACAACCATATATCTGGAAAAACCTAAAGATTCAGCAAAACAAACAACAACAACAAAAAAAACCCCTATCAATAATAAAAAAAATCAGTAAAGTTGTAGGATACAAAATCTACATAGAAAAATCAGTAATGTTGCTATACACAAACAATACACTGTCTGAAAAGGAAATTTAGAAAACAATTCCATTTACAGTAGCAACAAAAAGAATAAAATACTTAGGAATAAGCTTAACCAAAGAGGTGAAAAGCTTATACTGATGGTTTTAATGATGGGTCTTTGAATCAGCTCTTTATACCAGTGCTGTCAAACAGAAATACAACACAAGTTATATGTATTTTAAGTTTTATGGTAACCACATTTAAAAAAAAAGTAAAAAGAGGTGGGAAAATGTTAACGATTTATTTATGTATGTCCAAAAATTTTTGCAACATATCAATATAAAAATTATTGAGATACATAGGATATACATATATTTCTTATTGTGTCTTTGAAATTATGTGAGTGTCTTGCACTTAACAGCTCATCTCAGTTTGGACTAGTCATATTTCAAGCTCCCAAAATCTACTTAGAGCTAATTGCTACTATTAGACATAGACACTTTAGATTATTTGGTATCTTCACTGGTGATATGAAATACTCAGGAGACTCCTCAGACAGAGGTCTCTTGAACAAGTTTTTTTACAAAAACATTTAGAGCATATGACTAACCTAACACAGTGAAGACATTTTTGCCAGGCTAGGGTATTGTATCCTGTATTCTTTGTTGGTGAACTAACGTCATTCATGGAAAATCACCATGAAAAATACTGGACCATCAGTAGTTCGGCACTGCTGCTTTTTTTCCTTTCTTGCTTAAAAATCTCCAGCAGCCCTCTGTTACATATACGTTAAAATCTATCCTCCTACAGAGATCTGTTCTTTAGGTAGTTGCCATTGAATTCTGTCAAAAAGTATTTCAGAAATGGTGGGATAGATGTACTTTTCTAAAGGATTTATTCAAGTAGAAGGAAGGGGAAATAATTCTAGATGCAGGGAGGAGTCTGGAGACTCAGATTATCATAAAGTTTGCCAGTAAATAAGCAGCAGAATTTGATTGTGGGTTTATAGGACATGTTAAAGCCAGTGGTAGGACTGAGGTTTTAACCTAGGTAACTGGTAAAATGAAATTATCATTGGTAGTAATTCATTAAATCTTTTAACTCATTCATTAATTCAACAAAGTTTTATGAAGTGTTTACTATGTACTTGGCACTATTCTAGAAGCTGGAGATACTATCATAATTAATAGTAATACCTCAAATGTATGGAGCACTTACTGTGTGTTTGAAATTGATTTATGTACTTTACACAAAACAGTATTATTTTAAGGATTATAGTATACACCATACTTTAGGAGATAGTGAATGATAATTGGAAGAGCTCAGAGTATAACTTAGTTTGATTCCATTGGCAGTTATGAATTTGGTACTCATAACCACACTTTACAGCCTCTAAAAGATGTGCTTGTAATGGTATTATATTGATTTCCATGGGAATGCCTCCTAAAATGAATAGAGAAAGAATGGAGGAGAAAGAACAGAATGCCACTTTGCTACTCAGATAATGAATATGTATTTGGGGCTCGGTGGCGCATCCAAGTCTTGCTTAGCACAACAATTGAACATATGGGATCGACTTCTGGAGAGATCACGGGAGGATTTGTAGATTTGTTGATTAGTACACTTTTATCTATAAAAGGCCATATAGCAAATATTTTGTGGTTTCTGGGCTATGTAGTTTCTATTGCAACTACTCAACTCTGTCCCTGTAGCATATCATATATGGGTTGTGATTGTGTTCCAAAACGTGTGTATTTACAAAAGTAGGTGTCAGGCCACATTTGGCTTATAGACTCTTAATTTGTGGATTCTGATATAGATAAAAGTATTATTATATCATGGAGTTTGAAATCAGTAATCATGAGATATAATTTCCTCATTTTTGTAGATGATGAGAAAACAGAAGTGTAAAGAGAGCCAGAGATTTTCAGAATCATTGATACTGCTAGAACTAGAATAAAAAGACATGTTTCCTTGGTTTTTATTCTAGGTCTCTAACCCCCATACTTTGATACTCTGTTTTGAAAGATGTCAATTGTCACTTAAATGCTGCTGGAGTTATTCTACATGAAAGGCCATGACCTGGACCTGCCATTGACTTGGTAACATGGAAGAAATAGATCATGAAAGAGAAATACATCATGGTTGCACAGCAGTGAATTCCCTTATGTAATAGTAGGTAGCTATTAAGGCTGATAATGGCTCCTTCCCTAGCTCAAAAATATAAAGACTGTGGCTCTGGACTCCTTTATCCTGGTGGGTTCCTCATTCCATGTCGGTGTAATTAATCTATCATTTGGTAGCATATTTGTATGCATCTAGAGAGACACTAAGGAAGGCGTGTCCTATTATGCCCTTGTATCTGTATCTTTTGTCCTATTCACGCTGTGCTTTTTTTTTTTTTTTTGGTAGAAAACAAAAGAAAATTTGTATGGGTGTCAGTTGACATTCATTCCAATTTTAGAAACATTTGTTTTCAAGGTAGCCATTTAACACACAAGCTTATAATTTATATTTAATTAAAATCGATCTTTCTAAGAATAATTTTGAGATAAGCAGAATTCTGAATATCTCCCCAAAGAGGTAGTGTTCTATCTCCATTCATAGATATTTAATATAGTTTCATTTTTTAAATGAAAATTTTTTTTAATTTTTTTATTGTTATGTTAATCACCATATATTACATCATTAGTTTTTGGTGCAGTGTTCCATGATTCATTGTTTGTTCATAACACCCAGTGCTCCATGCAGAACGTGCCCTCCTCAATACCCATCACCAGGATAACCCATCCCCCTCCCCACCTCCCCTCTAGAACCCTCAGTTTGTTTTTCAGAGTCCATCATCTCTCATGGTTCGTCTCCCCCTCTGATATACTCCCCTTTTCTTCCTCTCCTGTTATCTTCTTCTTTTTCTTTTTTCTTAAAATATGTTGCGTTATTTGTTTCAGAAGTACAGATCTGTGATTCAACAGTCTTGCACAATTCACAGCGCTCACCGTAGCACATACCCTCCCCAATGTCTATCACCCAGCCACCCCATCCCTCCCACCCCCAACCACTCCAGTAACACTCAGTTTGTTTCCTGAGATTAAGAATTCCTCATATCAGTGAGGTCATGTGATACATGTTTTTCTCTGATTGACTTATTTCACTCAGCATAACACCCTCCAGTTCCATCCACGTCGTTGCAAATGGCAAGATCTCATTCCTTTTGATGGCTGCATAATATTCCATTGTGTATATATACCACTTCTTCTTTATCCATTCATCTGTCGATGGGCATCTTGGCTCTTTCCACAGTTTGGCTATTGTGGACATTGCTGCTATAAACATTGGGGTACACGTACCCCTTCGGGTCCCTACATTTGTATCTTTGGGGTAAATACCCAGTAGTGCAATTGCTGGATCGAACGGTAGCTCTAATTTCAACTGTTTGAGGAACCTCCATACTGTTTTCCAGAGTGGTTGCACCAGCTTGCATTCCCACCAACAGTGTAGAAGGGTTCCCCTTTCTCCACATCCCTGCCAACATCTGTTGTTTCCTGACTTGTTAATTTTAGCCATTCTGACGGGTGTGAGGTGGTATCTCATTGAGGTTTTGATTTGGATTTCCCTGATGCCGAGCGATGTTGAGCACTTTTTCATGTGCCTGTTGGCCATTTGGATGTCTTCTTTGGAGAAATGTCTGTTCATGTCTTCTGCCTTAAATGAAATTTTTAATTGATTTCTTGAAGATGGCTGAGTTTTATGAAGCAGAGTGGGGAATGAGTATTAGTACATAGCTGATGACTCAACTCTGTGAAATGTTCACAGAAAGTAGGAGACAGGAGAGAGAACAACAAATGGTATAGAGAGGAGCTCAGAGAGCTGGGTAGAGAAACCGAATAACTCAGAGGGCCAGAGATTCAGGGGGAAAGAGTGGGGGGAAGAGAGTGAATGTTGAACGGTATCAGAAGCTGCAGAAACTTATCACTAGACTTGGTATTTCAAGGTGATTAGTGACATTTTTAATGATGTTGCAATATGCTGAGGCCAGAAACCAGTGCACAGATGTCTAAGTAGCAAGCAAATAAAGCAGGCGAGCATTAATTTCAGAAACTTGGGCAGCTAAAATGGATTATGGAAGAGTACTGTGGATCATCAGGTTGGTTCGTTGTTTTGAGAAGGAAGCTTTTGTTTATATCTGAACACTAAATGGAAGGGGCTAGTAGAAAAGTGATATATTAATACCTAGCCGTTATTGGATATGTTGAGGGTTTTCAGCTCAAATGTCAATACTGAATATGTACTTTATTCCATGTCTTTCATCTCTAATAGGGTAGAGATAGGGTTTATGAATTTTTAGGTATTCAGCACCTAACATGGTATATGGCACATAGTATGTGATAAATATTAGTTAAACTAAAAAGATGCCTCACTGTTTATAAAGAAAATGAGAGAATGATATGATGGACAAAAATGAGCTATATCAATATATCCATGAGTAAATTTCAAATTTCCTAGCTACATACTTGGGTAACTTCAGTTTCCTTAATTGTGTTGTGGTATTGTGCTTTTAGGGTATTTAGTTATTGGGCTTCAGCAAAAATTACAAAACTTTATACATGATGGAAAACAAAACTAAAAAGGATAGTTTCTGAGCAAAGTAGAATGCAGGGAGCACATACTTTTTAATTTTTTAATTAAAAAAATGTTGATTTATTTGTCAGGAGAGAATGGCAATGCAGAGGGAGAAGCAGGCTCCCTGCCAAACAAGGAGCCTGAGGCAGGACTTGATCCTGGGACCCTGGGATCATGACCTGAGCCGAAGGCGGACGCTTAACCAACTGAACAGCCCAGACATCCTTTTTTTTATTTTTTAAAAATATTTATTTATTTGTTTTAGAAAGAGAGCACGAGCAAGGGGAAGGGCAGAGGGAGAAGGGGACAGAGAGAGAGAGAAGCAGACTCCGCACTGAGCCCCATGTGGGGCTTGATCCCATGACCCCCAGATCAGGACCTGAGCCAAAACCAAGAGCCAATGCTTAACTGACTGACCCACCCAGGTGCCCCAGGAGCACGTACTTTAAAACACATATAGAAATATAATGTGCATTCATGTATGTGTGTGTACATATTTATAAGGTATGGAGAAATGTTTAGATCTACATGCGTATCTAAACATTGACAGTGTTTTCCTTTTCTAAAAAAGCCCAATAAACATTGTTTTGTTGCACATTGTCTTTACCTTCTTTTTTATTGGATTTTAGTGAATTTCAGGTCTAAAACTCCTGTTATATTCCATGCTCTGAAAACAGCTCACAAAGTAGAGAGAGAGGATAAGCAACTACAGCCATTTATATTAAATTTACTCCTGAGCCAGCACCAATTTCCATTCACCATATATTGATATTTCTGTAATTTCTGCTTATCCATTGTGAACATCACACATTTCACATGTCTTTCCTACAGTGCACTCTACATGTATACAGACCATGGATTATTAAACTCTTCATGGAATTCTATGTTATCAAAACTAAGATATTTTCTCTCATATGTTTATGTCTCTCTTTGAATTACTAAACCAGAAATTCATAGAGAAATCATATATTCACCAAAGCTTTTCTCAGAAAGTAGAATTTTCCCAATAAATAATTGTAATCATGTGTTATGCTTGTGAAAGGTTAATTATGTACTAAGTGGAAATTCTTAAAATAATTAACAGACACCTGCTGCAGTTCTCTTAGATATTAATGGTCACCTTCCTTCTACCTACTTTTCATGTTTCTCAACTTATTAGAAAAATATTTCAACCAAATGAGAAGTTTCTGTGCTTTCAACATAATATTAGAGGCTCTGAAACAAATTATGTGTAGTTGAGACAAAATTCCTACCCTGGGGGAACTTCAACTCTGGTTGGGAAATAGGCTGTGTCTTTTCTTTGTTCAGTTAACTTGCTGTATAACAAGTTTTTGGAAAGCCAAAGGACCCACTCTCTTTATTATCTATGTGGTCAGCTGCCTTCCAGTTGATGAATAACTAGATGTAAAACCACAGTGATAACTCTGTTCATTTCCAGGTCTTTTCTCTCACTTTGTAGATAAAAAACTAATGTGATGCCATTCCTCTCATGCCCTTTTGAAATGTTATGAATCCCTATGAATAGAAAAGGAAAAGGAAAAAAATGGTAGAGAAATACAAGTTTTTAATTATTTCTGCTATTTAATTTCCATTAGTGTTGGTCTCATCCTAAAATCAACAAGCATTTCTTTTTTTTTTCTGGGCTCTAATCTTGCTATATTTTTCTTTTTTTAAAATTTTATTTTATTTAAATTCAATTAACATATAGTGTGTTATTAGTTTCAGAAGCAGAGTTTAGTGATTCATCAGTTGCATATAACGCCCAGTGCTCATTACATCACGTGCCCTCCTTAAAGCCCATCACCCAGTTACCCCATCTTCCCCCACCTCCCGTCTAGCAACCCTCAGTTTGTTTCCTGAGATTAAGAGTCTCATGGTTTGTCTCCCTCTCTGATCTCATCTTATTTTTTTTCCCTCCCTTCCCCTATGATCCTCTGTTTTGTTTTTTAAATTCCATATATGAATGAAATCATAATTGTCTTTCTCTGATTGACTTAGTTCACTTAGCATAATATCCTCTAGTTCCATTGCAAACAGTAAGATTTCATTTTTTTGATGACTGAGTAGTATTCCATTGTATGTATATGTATGTATGTATATATGTGTGTGTGTATATATATATATGGATAGATTATATATATATTATATATACACACACACCACATCTTCTTTATCCATTCATTTGTTGATGGACATCTAGGCTCTTTAGTTTGGCTATTGTGGACATTGGTGCTATAAACATTGGGGTGCAGGTGCCCCTTCGGATCACTATGTTTGTATCCTTCGGGTAAATACCTAGTAGTGCAATTGCTGGGTCTTAGGGTAGCTTTATTTTTAACTTTTCGAGGAACCTCCATACTGTTTTCCAGAGTGGCTGCACCAGCTGTGCAAGAGGCTTCCCCTTTCTCTGCATCCTTGCCAACATTTCAACAAGCATTTCTAAAGTCCTGTTAAGTCTGTCCATGTTTCTGTAACCATTGAGTTAATTGGTCATTTTGGGTAAGTTGTAATACCAAGTGAGCATCTTAACTATACTTGTTTTGATAAAATGTGGAACTATCCATTCTTATAATGAGTATACAGATTTGGAAAAAATGTCATGGAAAAAGTTAGGCTTTATTTCCAAATGTTGAATGATTCATAAAACATAATTAGAATGATTTACAAAGTGTTACTAGCTGTATAATTCTTAATGACTTTCCACTCTTCAGCAAATAAATGAATGGGCTTTTAAGACTCTTGAATTATTGTACATAAAAAAAAGCTGCAAGAGGTATGCATTAATGGTACATAATATATCCCTTCCCCACTGACACTATAGTTTTTCCTTAGGAAAAAATAAAGCCCTTTGCACAGTGGTTTCAAGGATGTCACTCACTACCATTATGTCTGTAATAAACGATTTTAGGCACAGGTGGCGTTTCCCTTGAGCACTCTGGTCCTAACATATTAAAGCTTAGTGTTTCAAGATTACTAAACCATATTATGTTAAAGTGTGGTATAAAATGTGGCTGTTTTTAGTAATGCTATAATAAAATAGGTTTTTTTAAAGATTTTATTTATTTATTTGACAGAGAGAGACACAGCAAGAGAGGGAACACAAGCAGAGGGAGTAGAAGAGGGAGAAGCAGGCTTCCTGCTGAGCAGGGAGCCCAATGTGGGGCTCGATCCCAGGACCCTGGGATCATGACCTGAGCCAAATGTGGACGTTTAATGACTGAGCCACCCAGCTGCCCCAGTTTTTTTTTTTTTAATAAAGGGAATAATGCAGGAACAATTTTGGTCTAGTTTGGTATTTAATTTTACTAGTTGTAAATATGAACATTTGATGTGTAGTATAATACTTGATAATATACTCGGAAAATAGCCATCATATGTGACAAGATAAAAATGCATAATTTCTCCCATAGGTCACCAGCCTAACTTTTGAAAATAACAACTTGGATTTCTTCAAAAAGTCACATGGAGTATATAAATAACCTGTGTGTAATTAAGACCAAAAAAAAAAAAACTCAGAAGGCACACACTAATTTAGAGTTAGTGCTGAATAAGTCAGTTTCATAAACTATTTCTGATACAGTTGAATGGTTTTTGAGTTCTAACAAAAAAACAAAATTAGGTTTTGCTATTATGCAACTTTCAATACTCCTTTAGTTATTACCCTTGGAAGACAACTCTAAATATTTCACTTGAAGTTCCATAATATATTACAGTGAACATATTATATCTTTGTTTATATGTTGAAAATTTATGGATTTTACTTTAATCCTTACTATATCTTTCTACTTCAAGTCAACAATTTTACCTGGTAAGGCTTACCCAATGAGGAGACAGACACGTTATCTGGGTTTCTTTGTAGGTAGGGTTTAGTTATAAACATTCATATTTCGTAATTTAATCTATATCAGTAATTTAATATATTTAATCTATAACAGCAGTACTGGATAGTTTTTAAAATATAATTGATTTTTTTTAGTGGACTTAGAATTCTGAGCACATGTACATTTTAGAAAATTCGGAAAAACCCAAAGTAAAAATAAATCATCCAAAAACTCACCATCCAGAGATACTTAGTATTTTTGTTTTAGCAGACAATGCAAATATTACTACATTTTAAGCAAAAATCTTGAAAAGAGATCTTATACACATTTATGTAATGCTATTTAATAAAGGTTCACAAATTAACAATTTTAAGTCTTATTTTAATTTGCAAAGAAATACGTTTACTAGAAATCTGGAAAATAAAAGTAGAAGAAAAATCTTCAGAAATAATTGTGACAGACCTTTTGGTTAATTTCCTGTGGCTTTACTTCTACACATATGCTTATATATGTCAATACCCTCCAGGCAATGACCAACAAGAACACACCTTGTGGTTGAACAACTTGAGTTTACTACCCATTTTGGTGAGGAAGAATATGTTACATGGGGACTGTTGAGTAAGATAGTATTAGGATTCTATTATTTAGGTTTGGATTGGGTGATTTGGAGGAGGGTTTATGGAATTGAGGCTTTGCTTTAGATTAGATGCTGTTAGGAAGCAGGGCTAATGCTGTGGTTATGTTAATAAACCTATCTAGGAAAAGGGAAGACTAGATTGAGACTGATGTTATTGGTGAAGAAGCATTAGTCGCTCACATTAGCCTAGATAGTGGAATCTTTAGTCATTTTTGTGGTTTGACAATGTTCATGATTTGTCTGTGTTCAGGCATTGCAGAATGATCTTATTTTTGTCTGGAACCATATGATCATAAAGATCATCAGCCTTATCTGATGTTGATATCCTGTGAAATTCTTTATGTTCAGCAGGAGAACAAGAACTATCTGTGAAGTCCGGGCCAACTCATGACAACACCAAGACTTTTTTTGCCCCTGGATCACAGGAGCTGCTTTTCTCTTTCTCATATATTGTCATATTTTATATTCAATATAAAAAATAATACTCTATGAAAGCAATAAACTCATTCCATTCATTGTTTATTTGCTTTCTAGCAGTTTTATTATAATATGCACCCATGGGGCTTTTCTTTGTAATTCTTAGTGTTCATAGTATGACCTGAATCTATGGCTTAATGTAGTTTATAAATTTTGGAAAATTATTAGTATTTCTTCAAATATTGCTTCTGCTCTATCATAACTTTCTTTTTTTAAAATTTTTTTATTATCATGTTAATCACCATACATTACATCATTAGTTTTTGATGTAGTGTTCCATGATTCATTGTTTGCATATAACACCCAGTACTCCATTCAGTATGTGCCCTCTTTAATACCCATCACCAGGCTAACCCGTCCCCCCACCCCCCTCCCCTCTAGAACCCTCAGTTTGTTTCTCAGAGTCCATATTCTTTCATGGTTCGTCTCCCCCTCCCATTTCCCCCCCTTCATTCTTCCCTTCCTGCTGTGTATCATATGACCTCACTGATATGAGAAATTCTTAATGTCAGGAAACAAACTGAGGGTTGATGGAGTGGTGAGGGGTGGGAGGGATGGGTGGCTGGGTGATAGACATTGGGGAGGGTGTGTGCTAGGGTGAGCGCTGTGAATTGTGTAAGACTGTTGAATCACAGACCTGTACCTCTGAAACAAATAATACATTATATGTTAAAAAAAAAGACAACTTTCTTTTTAAAGATTTATTTATTTATTTTAGAGAGATAGCAAGCATGATAGTGGGGGGAGGGGCAGAGGGAATGAGAGAGGAGCCTCAAGCAGACTCCCTGCTGAGCATGGAGCTCGACACAGAACTCAATTCCAGGACCCTGAGATCATGACCTGAGCTGAAATCAGGAGTCAGGTGCTCAACAGACTGAGCTACCCAAGCTCCCCTCTATTACGACTTTCTTACTTAGATTCCAATTACGCATTTATTAGACCCATTTACTGTATTTCATGTATTTCTTACTCTTTTTTAAAACAGAATGATGTAAGTTTTAAATCTGATCATTACAGATTTAATTAAATCACTAATGATGTTTCTTTTTAAGCAGAATTTTGGAAAAATTAAGTGGATCAGTAGTGCTTCTGAAGTAATTCCTAGCAAGTACAGAAGGCGACATAATTTCACTGCCTATAGCTGATACAAATTTTATTCTCTATTTATTTAACAAATACACATGCCCATACTATGTATCCAGCACTATTCTAGTGTCAGGTATGCATTTACATAGACACAAATCCCTCCTTGTGTGGAGTGCATGTCATAATGGAAAGAAGCTCATGGGCTAGCTAGGAGAACCAGAATGAGAGGGAAAGTGTGAAGAGAAGTGGCTGATGAGAAACTGAGACATTTTATCAGCTGACCTGGTAAATGACCAGGTAGCAGAGGAGGAGCCCTGAAATATCATTTATAAGACTTGAATTTCAACTAAGAATCCCAGGGATGGAGACAAGCTCAAAAACTGTTATAAAAGGAGGAAATAAGAGTAAAGGCATTAATAAAATAAATTACCTAAATGATCCTCAAATCTAAATTCTAAAATAGTTGAATAATTTTAACTTTAAGAAAGACAGTAAAGACAAAAACAAAAGAGAAAGAGAAAAACAACTCTCAAATTTAGTACCTAAATTCACTCTAGATAAAAGTGATGTTATGGAACAGTCTGACAAAGATTTTAAGTAAACATATTTTGAATGCTCAAATGGATAAGTGCAGGCTTAATTTTGCTTGAAAATTAAAAATGAGAATATGAAGTAAAAGGCAGAAATGATAAGAGAATAGTTCTTGTAAAGTTGAATCAATTAGAAATTTTGGAAATAAAACATACCGTCATTGACATAAAAGCTCAACAGATTGGATAAATACAAGATTAAGCTCAGTTTAAAGGTCAATCAGTTAGTTTGCCACCCAGATAGGGGGACAAAGATATAAAAGAGTAGTTAAGCAATACAGAGAATAGTTTGAGGGGTTATAACATATGCTGACCTATATGGTAGCTATTGGGTATAAGGGACAAGTAAAAAATTGAAAAGTGGCTAGTCCCAATTGCTCTGTGCTGTAAGTATAAAATACACAGCAGATTATAGGACTTGGTTCAAAAGAAGAGTGTGAGATATCTCTAATAATTTTTATATTGATCTTTAATAATTTTATGTTGATTTATATTGATATATGGTAATATTTTGGATATATTGAGTTAAATAACAAATATTAAAATTAGTATTTTTTTTAATTTTTAAAGTGACTACATAAAACTTTAAGTTATGTATGTAGCTTGCATTACATTTCTGGTGGGCATTGGTGGTCTATATAGTATTTACTCTTATGCAGGATTTCCTGGAAACAATATAGAGGAAATGGTGGAGAAAAAATATTTGAACAGATATTAGTGAAATTTCTACAATTAAAAAAAAGGAATTACAGTCACATGGTACAGTAGGCAATGTTCAGGATAAATAAAGACATATTCAGAAAGTTTGCAATGAAGTTGAAGAAACTTAAGTATAAAAAGAATAATTTTTTAAAATTTGTGGATTGTACCAATGGGTTACCTCTGAAAAACAGTTGGGTCAATAGTAGACTCTTCTGGAGGCCACAGAAAATGGAGTAACATGTAAAAATTGATGAGCAAAAATAAATGATAATCTAAAAACATTGTGCCAAAATAGATATTCAAGTATAAGGAAAAAAGAAAAGGAAAAAAATATATTTTCAAATAAATAACATGTAGTTAGTTTACCATCCATAAGTCCTCACTTAAAAGATTTCTGGAGGAATGTATATCAGCAAGGATAGTGGACCGGGGGGAGCCATGGGATACAAGCCTTGAGTTAGAAAATATTGGTAACATTAACTCTTTTGTAGTAACTTTTTGCTTGTTTCATAACAGGTAAAGTAATAAAATGGGTCAGGCAAATGTTCATTGATAAGTTAAGAGTATAGAAATATTCATAGTCAAGAATATGAATTATGAACTTAATGGTAATCCTAAAAAATAGAAATATAATGCATAGTTTCCAAAATAGAGAAAAAGAAAAAAAGATTCCATAAAAATGTAATCCTATTGAATTGTCAACAGGAGTGTGACGTGAAGGAGGAAAAGAGTCGAGGGGGAGAAGAGGTAGGGGAGTTAGTATGTAAAAAACAAAAGAACATTTTTTTTCTTTCAAATAATTTTTTATTATGTTAATCACCATACATTACATCATTAGTCTTTGATGTAGTGTTCCATGATTCATTGCAAAAGAACATTTTTTAAAAAGATTTTATTTGAGAGAGAGAGTGAGTGAGAGAGAGAGCAGATGAGCAGCAGCAGAGGGAGAGGGAGGTGCAGGCTCCCCACTGAGCAGGGAGCCTGATGTAGGGCTCCATCCCAGGACCCAGGGATCATGACCTGAGCCGAAGACAGACGCTTAATGACTGAGCCACCCAGGCACTCCAAGAACTTTTCTTTTTAAGCCCAAATGGATCAGTAATCACATCATATGTAAGTTGATAAAACACTGATTAAAAGTCCAAAATTATCAGATGAAAAGAAACATAACCTAAATAGAAGGCATTTGTAAAATATGTAGATAATACAAAACAAAAATAAAAAGGAAGAGAAAAATGTTCAGAGGAGTGCTTACCGCATACTAGGAATTCAATAAATGTTACTTATTTCACAGTTTTCTTCCAGATCTGTTTTTGTGTTAAAATTATCAGATTCTTTATTGTATACCTCAAAGTGTTGAACAGAGACAAAACGAAGAGAAACGCTTTAAGAAATAGCAATCTTCTTCTCTGTACAGGGTCAATATTTACAAAGTGTAGGGACAAAGGTGATAAATCACTGAATTGAATCACTGAAATCACTGAAAAGGAGAAGTTCCTTTTCCCTGGCCTGGAGCTCAGTTTAAATACACAGCAGATCTTTTCATCTGCCAAACAGTACGCAGTCTGCCACCAGGCGAGCAAAATAAGAAAATACGGTACTACCGGCTCTGTGGAGATCTTAGTCTGGCGAGAAAATTCTTTTTTTTTTTTTTTAAAGATTTTATTTATTTATTAGAGAGAGAGAGCACGAGAGGGAAGAGGGTCAGAGGGAGAAGCAGACTCCCCGCCGAGCGGGGAGCCCAATGCGGGACTCGATCCCGGGACTCCAGGACCATGACCTGAGCCGAAGGCAGTGGCTTAACCGACTGAGCCACCCAGACGCCCTGGCGAGAAAATTCTTAACTGAGTAGATGGATCCAGTTGGTTCATGTGAACCTTCAGGAAATCTTTAGACTCTCTGAAATGATAGACAAAAATGTGGCTTTATGCATTTTGTCACTGTGATAGGTCAATAACTTTCATCACATTCAGGAAGAGTTGATATCTCCACAGAATTTAATACCACCACTCTAGGATCTGTTAGCTAATGTGTGTCCATGAAGTTAAAAGAAGAAACAGGAAGGCAAGCTTTCACATTTTTGATTTTTTTTACTTATGATTTAACTTAGGAAATTAGATTTCTCATTTTACAGTAATTGTCATCTGAGAGACACTTTTCTCCCCGCTCTCTTTGGGCATAAAGTAGTTCTTACATTATTAAACTTGTAAGGTTTAACGCTCCTGACAACCAGTTTTCAAATTGACTTTTGTGGCCCATTCTCAATTATACTTGCAAATTAGTAAGGGTGGTTGAGTGATAAAAAGAAACCCTTGGATAATCTCCAAACCTCATTTTAGCCAATAATTTCTGCATTTTCTCAGTCATTTTTTTTTTTACAAGAACTTCTTAAAATAGGTTTAAAAAATAAGTCATTTGGATTTTACTTCAATTTACTGTCCCTCTCTCCCCTCTAGCAAGGATGTTAATGACCCATAGCAAAAGATCTGGAACCTTGTAAATGGCCAAGGAATTTAAACAGAAGGTAATTTCCTATTTTCTGGCACCCCAGCTGCTTTTATCAACTTGCTTTCAGCCTAATGATAAATATAGACATAGGTGTGAATAAATAATATATTTCATGTGTTATGTTCTCATAAGCTTGCTTATTTTCTTGGGCAAAACCAGGATAAAAGTTCACATAATAAAAATGTGTAATTCATTAGCATTTTAAGATTTATGTAAAAATATGTAATTTATTTTTTATGTAATATGTGGTTGCTTTTATAATAAGCAAAAGCCTCGATTCTGTGGTATTTAGTAACCAAGCCACCCTAGATATAGCTCTGAGATCAGCTCATCCTATTGAGTTTAATTTTTGGTAATAATTTTATATTATTTTTAGAGTATAATACAATTTGTTACAAGCAGAGTATCTTTTAGTGAGGACTCTACCTAGATTTACGCTACCTCAATTTAAATTGCAGCTTTACTGCTACTCATAATTAGAGTGACCTTGGGCAGTTGACTTCTCTAAGCCTCAGTTTTCCAGTCTCTGGAGTAGGTATTGATATCATTACTATCATCATTGTGGCTTACAGGGTCATTGCAAGGACAGAATGAGATAATTCATGTAACATGATTAACACAGGCCCATTTTCAAGGAAGGAATACTTAATAAAAGAGTACTTTTTCTCTTATATATTCAAGTAACATCAGTCCTTTTTTCTACTTTAGCATAGCAAATAGAATACTTTATCAGTTTCCTCTTCTCAAAAATTTCTGAGTATTACTAAAGAATGTTTTCTTGATGCTATAAAGCAATTACTTACAAACCAGGAAAAAAATCCCACAAGCAAAATACTGAGTGAACAGAGCCAAATACAGAGAACTACATACAATCTGATTCCATTTACCTCTTGCATAGGGCAGGTAGTGATTGTAAGGCAGCAGAAGGGAAACTTCTGAGGTACTAGGAATATTCCTTTTCTTGAACTGGGTGCTCCTAAGACAAATGTATTTAGTTTGTGAAAATTTTTTAAGCTGAAAACTTTTATTTTTAATTTTTTTTTTTTTTTTTTTTAGAGAGAGAGAGAGAGTGCACACTAAGTGGGGGGAGGGGCAGAGGGAGAGGGAGAGACAATCCTCAAGCAGACTCCCCACTGAGCACAGAGCCCAACACAGAGCTCCATCCCAGGACGTTGAGATCATGACCTGAGCCAAAATCAAGAGTTAGACTTTCAACCAACTGAGCCACCCAGGCGCCCATAGCTGAAAATTTTGGAGCAATACACTTCCAAAGGTAGATTTATTCACTAAAACTTTTTATTTTATTTTAATTTTTTTTTTTTTAGATTTTATTTATTTATTTGAGAGAGAGAGACAGAGAGACCACAAGTGGGGAGGAGAGGGAGAAGCAGTCTCCCCACAGAGCAAGGAGCCTGATGTGGGACTCGATCCGAGGACCCCGGGATCATGACCTGAGCCGAAGGCAGACCCTTAACCGACTGAGCTACCCAGGCGCCCTCACTAAAAAAATTTAAGTGCTTTTTTGGAAAACACCAGTCCATCTAGGTTTTACTTGTCCTACCTTTTGACTATTCCACCTGGTGCTGATGCTCCATTGTTGACTGAATTCTTCTTGACTTGTTACCTTGCCTCTACTTTCCCTGTGTCTAGCTTGTCCTGTACATGGGTTCAGATCTCTCCCTTTAGTCCCAAAGCATAGAGTAGAACACACTGACAAAACTTTCCTCATGCTGTGCATGGGGAGTAACAGATAAGAGTTGAACCAGTGCAGCAAATGCCATGCAGAAATGCATGGCCAGAACCCTCTGCATGAGTTCTTGGCTGGCTCTCAGTAAGTCCCTTGGAGTGACAATGTGTTGTGGCCCCGACACCCCTCCTCCATACCCCCAACTGCAGGAGTTTCACATTGCACTCTCTTCTCTAGCCAGCATTCTGGATCCCCATATTCCTCTGTGGCTTGGGGGAAGGGGTTTCCCCTTCATCTGAGACTCAGGTCTATTCCAGTCAGGAATTTTGACCACAGTGGACACACCCTATTACATAAATAGGGCACAATAAAGTGTAAGTATCCTTGTCCCTTGTCAGGTAATGAATGGAGATAAGACTCAAGTGCATATTCAGAGAAGCACAATTGAACGACATACTTTATTATTTTTTTTTAAGGTTTTATTTATTTATTTGACAGAGACAAAACACAGCAGGGGAAGTGGGAAAGCCAGACAAAACACAGCAGGGGCTCCCCGCCCTGGGATCGTGACCTGATCTGAAGGCAGATTAATGACTGAGCCACCCAGGCGCCTCTGAAGCACATACCTGAGGAACTAACTGGAGGGAAAAACAAGGGAGGGCAAGAAGGGGAAAGGACCTACCTTTTCAGCTGGAACTGGAGACCACCTAAGGGAGAGGGAGCCAGGTGTGTCCAGATTCTCCACGAAAAGGGGGAATTATTGAACTCCTATGAGGTGTGGTGTTTTGGGGAAAGAGATGCATGACGATCGTTAGGAAATTTTGCCTTGTGTGCCCTCTGCGCCACCTCTCTGGAACATTCTCAGTTAAGAACTTCTGGGCCTTTAGAGGAAAATGTGATTTATTTTGTTCCTTCATGATACTAGGTAAGTGTTGAGAGGGCAAGATGGCCCAGTGTAATCAGATTACATTAAATGTATCGATACACAAAGATGTATTGCACAGTTTTCCAGAACTTATCGTTTAGGGATAGTTTTTTTTTTTTTTTTTACTTTATTGTATAAACTGAGTGATCAATTCAAGAGCTTGTCTCTCTCCCCACTAAATAAGAACAAAGGTACATTTAACCACTGTCAGCACTTCCAGCCATATTTAAAAGTGCTGAAACTAGAGTTTCAAATTAGTTTATTTTTCATCCCAAATTTAAAAAATTCCTGGAACAGTTTTCTAACACAACTCAAGGCCAAAACACCTGGACCTCCTTTCCTTCAGAATTTGTTAGAGTAATAATCATAACCTACATTCATATAGCACTCTGTGACATGCACTGTACTAAGAACTTTCCATTTTCATTTATTTAATCTCTACAACAGAACTATGAAGTGGCTACTCTTGTAATTCTGATCTCCATTTTACTAAGGAAGAAACTGATGCACAGAGAGGTTAAGTGACTTGCTTAAGGTCACACAGCTGGTAGTGGTAGAGCTGAGATTCGAGCTCAGATAGCTTGTCTGCTCTATGATCTCACTGTTTGATTGTCTCTAAGGAGACCACTTTGTCAGTTTCATATCCAGCATAGATAGTGACAATAAGTCAAAGAGGAGGCAGGATTAAAGGTTACACTTGTGAGTGGAGGTCAGGGTGTGGAGGGGGCAGTAAAAGATCTCTTTCCAAATTGTTCTTGTTTTATTTTATATTTCCTTTTCCAGTTTGTACTTTAGAATTAACTTGTCAAACTGCATTAAAAAAAAGCTATTGAAATTTTGATTGGGGTTGTACTGAATATATAGATAATTTGGGGAGAACTGAAAGTTTTAGGATACTGAGACTACTATAGAATCATGAAATACTTTTCCATTTTATTTCTTCTTTTAGTCAGCAAATGTGTGTATTTTTTCATCTTAGTTGTACTCATTTTTATAATTTATTTCTGGTTTTATTTGTGTTACTACTGTGAATGGACTTCCATCGTATTATAAATCCTATTTTGGGTATATAGAAGAGTCATTAAATTCTGTGTATTTATTTCACATATGGACACCTTACTGAAATACCTTAATAGTTCTAGACTGTTGGGGGGATGATTCATATTCATCACTTAACACATTACCTGGCTCACTGTAAGTACATAATAAAGGTTACCTATTATTTTTTATTAGCAAACAGATTCAATGTATTATTTTACAAGTGATTTTGTGTCTATATCTATAAATAAGATTGTTTTGTAGAATTTTTGTGTTAACTTTGCTTTTGTTAAAATTTTTTAATTATCTTTAAGAATGAATCAGTATTAAGTACTCCCATGGTTAGAAATTTAGCCCTCTTTAGGTAAATTCCACAGTCTCCCCCTTTTGCCTCCCAATTTTGTATTCTTGAGATTTCAAGTCTAGATGGTTGTTATGACTAAATACATAAGCATTATAAGTCATCAGCTGGTGATCACAAGCAAGGTTGGGGAATCTTGTGATTCAGCACTTCCCCTGCTTTGTACTCTGTTCCCCAGTCTCATCATATTGTCAGAAACCCCAGGGGGTTCATCAGAGATGATCTCTGACCATCAGAGATAATGGGAAATGTCTTCTCAGATATGAGCTGGGCATATCCCCATAATATAACCAGGACAAGGCCCGGGAAAGTATATATCCTGGGAAGTGCTTGACCCAGGGAAAGCTGTGGGCCCTGAGCTTGGAAATGATTATAACCCCAAGTATTTGTGCCAGATCTCCTTGCAAGCCACAAAGAGGTTGGGCATCCTTCCGGCCTTGAAAGTACAGGAAGAGCAGGAACCAAGAAGATTCTTCTGCAGAAGCCTTTTACACATTTTCTGGCTGTGAGGGTAGAGACTGTGTCCTTTTGACCATCATTGGGACTATGGTTGCCTAAAATCTTATGGGTCCCAGTGAGAGAAAACAGAAAAATAGAGGTCCATTTAAGGTGCCCTAGCAATGAGAAAGAAGAGCAGAGCAAACAGAACACCTACTACCCAGGACTTCTGGCAGAGGTAGATGGTAACCTGATTAAAAATAATGAAAAGTACTTACATGAAGGTCTGTCTTGAACTTAAAATAATTTATTTCTGAGCTTAATAATTTAGAGTAGTTGAAGGAGAAAAAAATCATTGAATGGTTGGGCAAATGGAAAGGCAAAGCATAAAGATGAATACCATGTGAGAAAATATAAGAGATGTGGAGAATATGTCCAATAGGTATTATATGTAAGTAATGCTAGTCCACTGGGAGAGAGAGAAAAAAAACAAAACAGATGAAGGAAGGACAAAAATTAAATAATAGACCAAAATATCCCTCAACTGGAAAAGTGGCAGATTGGGCACACTGAAAGAGCAGAGTTGGTGAGAAAAGACTGGGATAGACTGGCCCAATTCTTAATGTCTAAGGCTAAAGGGAAACCTTATAAAAATCTGTCAAGTCTGGTCAAGTTTCCTAAAAAAGTCACACTCATTGTGCTTCTCTTTTATAGTACTGGGAGATAGAGTGCAGTGTAGTAGTGTCTAAACTTTAGAGAGAAAAGTACTACAATGTAGTATTACTAAGTCAAGATATCCTTCCTCTGTTGAGATGAAAGAAAATTAATTCAGGATATAAGTAATTCAAAGAGGAGATCCGGTGTCCCTGTCAGAGCAAAGTATTTAAGAAAAGACCACAAACAACAAACAGGTAGCACAAATTAGGGAAAGATAAAGGAGTAAAATAGTGCTGAGAAACAGTATATATGATATTTAGTAAAGATAGATTGCCTGGGAATATATAATATATAAGTGTGAGTGAAGGACTCTAGAAAATGTATATGCTACGGGCGCCTGGGTGGCTCAGTCCTTAAGCGTCTGCCTTCGGCTCAGGTCATGATCCCGGGGTCCTGGAATCGAATCCCGCATTGGGCTCCCTGCTTGGCGGGAAACCTGCTTCTCCCTCTGCCTCTGCCTGCCCCTCCCCCTGCTTGTGTTCTCTCTCTCTGACAAATAAATAAAATCTTTAAAAAATATATATATATACATATATATATGCATGCTAACCAAGTTTAGTCACAGCTCGGACCTAAAGGGGCTAAAGTATCTGGGAAATGGCTATGAGATGGGGAAAGGAAGAAAGTTTTCTAATGCTCTGTTTATAGGGGATGTGAGGGCAATGACGGGTGGGGTGGGGAGTGATGAGTAACAGTGGGATAAACGATTTTTTAGGTAGGGGATATAATAGTCTTAAAAATTAATTGTAGTACTGTCAAGACACTCAATAAGCGTATAGCTAGTAACAGAATGGAGATCATTAAAAGAGTAGAAAAGCACAGCAGATCTTTCTGTTTCGCAAAGGAAATGATGAAAAGTGTCATTAACATGAGCAAATCAAATAAAAAGGAAAAACTGAATAAATAACACTTGAGAATGAAGAAACAACACTTGAAAAATGAAGAAATAACACTTTAAAGCAAGTTGAAAGTAATAGAGTATCATTCATTATATTAAATATAAATAGACTGAATTCCTGCATTAAAGTGTAGGGATTTGTAGAAAGGATTAAAAGAATATACGTTATTTACATGCAACACACTTAAAATGAAATAATGAAAGGTTGTTAATAAATTGGTGCTAAAAAATATACCAGAGAGTCAAAGAAAAAAAAAGAAAGATCAGCAGTGTTAGTGTCAGATAAGGTGAAATTAGATTTAAGAAATCCAAACAGGATGAAATGTGAAATGAGATATTATAATGAGAAAAAGTACAATTTGTGAAACGGTTATGAAGATCAGGATCTTACATACCAAAACCAAATAGCATCATTTAATAATTATGTTTTTCTACAAATTGACTTTAATTTCAACAAAATGCTTAATTTTATTATTACCAATTTTGTTATAATAAGAGACAAATCTAAGCAATTAAAAAGTTATATTCAAAGTGTACAAAATTTAAATATATTTTCATCACAAATAGAAATAAGTAAAATATTAAAAACTGAAGAACTAATTTACATAACATCATTGAAGTTATTTTCCCTTTAAAGTATTTAAAGTTATCTATTAAAATTAAAGGGCAAAATAATGGTAATTTTTAAAGAAAGCCAACATCTTAAAATCAGTTTTTAAAATTTAATTTCATTCTATTAAATATGTTCATAAAAATAAAGTTTCCCATTTTAGTGTGTTCTAGAACTCTAAGAATACTAGGGAAATGAATCTTGAGGCAAGAATTTATTGCCTTCATAACAAATGAAAGGAAGGATTTGGGACAAGTTAATTTGTTTTTCCCTTTCCTGGAGTATTAATCCCATTCAAGTCCTCATTGAGCTTTAAAGCTGTATTCATCTCTGATATTAGCTGCAGAACAACCCATAAACCTTAATGACATTCAGAAAGAGTCATCTTTATTTTTGAGCAGAAGTGTTTTCCCTGGGACCTTATCAGTGTAAGATACAAGAATGGATGCTGAGGATGCACAGACCATCAGATCTCACATGAGGCACACATGTACTCTCTCAAAAAAATGTGTACATGAGTTTTTGTGTTATGAAGACTCTTCCAAAACAATGCCCAGGCAGGAGTCCTTTTTGCTTGCATCCAAGGTAGTTCTGATTATAAAACATCTCAATAAACAGAAAGATAGATTTTCAGTATGGGATAGCAACAGCTGCTCTCAAAGGAAAAAGTATAACTAAAATGCTATCACTTAAAAAAATCTGTCAGAAATTGAGAAAACTTCAAGACCAACTCCTTCATGTCTAAGTCAAGCAAAGTTATCTGTGGTATCAGTTTTCTGCTTCTTCTGGCCTTTTGATACTCAATCTGTGCTTATCTTTTTGTATTAGATAATTTCATTGATATTTTGGTAAGAAATCATCTAATTACTTTTTGGGTGCATAGCTTTTCACAGGAGGACATTGTGAGGCAGTGTTCAGAGATTTACAAACTAGACCCAAAAACTTTAGGGAAATCTGAGAATCCCCTAACATTGTAAGCAAAAATTTGTATTTATTCTTAATTACATTTTTCTTCTACATGGAGTGGAAGATTTTTGGCTTTTATCATATTCTTTTTTTAAAATTTTAATTCCAGCATAATTAACAGACAGTGTTATATTAATTTTAGGTATACAGTATGGTGATTCAGCAGTTCTATACATTACTCAGGCCTCCATCCTGATAAGTGTACTTTTTAAAAAAAATTAGAGAGAGAGAGTGCATGAGTGGGGGGAGGGGAAGAGGGAGAGAGAGAGAAGCAGGCTCCCCACTGAGCAGGGAGCCCCACATAGGGCTCAACCCCAGGACTCCGGGATCATGACCTGAGCCAAAGGCAGATGCTTAACTGACTGAGCCACCCAGGCGCCACATGACGTGTACTCTAAATCTCCTTCCCCATTCCCCCATCCATCTCCTCTTTGGTAACCATAAGTTCTCTTTAGTTAATAGTTTGTTTCTTAGTGTCCCTCTCTCTCTTTTTGTTCCTTATGATTGTTTGTTTCTTAAATTGCACATATGAGTTGGACGCCTGGGTGGCTCAGTTGGTTAAGTGTCTGCCTTTGGCTCGGGTTATGATCTGAGGATCCTGGAACTGAGTCGCACATCAGGCTCCTTGCTCAACGGGAAGCCTGCTTCTCCCTCTGCCACTCCCCCTGCTTGTGTTCCCTCTCTCTGACAAATAAATAAATTAAAAAAAATTTTCACATGAGTGAAATTATATGGTATTTGTCTTTCTGTGACTGATTTCACTTAGCATTATACCCTATATATTCAAACATCCATCCCTATTGTTGTAAATGGCAAGATTTCATTCTTTTTTTATGGCTGACTAATATCCGATATATATACACACACACACATATCCCCCATATCTTCTTTATCCATTCATCTATTGGTGGACACTTGGGCTGTTGTCCCATAATTTGGCTATTGTAAATAATGCTACAGTAAACATAGGGGTGCATATATCTTTTCAAATTAGTGTTTATGTACTTTTTAGATAAATACCCAGTAGTGGAATTATTAGATCATATGGTAATTCTATTTTTAATTTTTTGAGCAACTTCTATACTATTTTCCATGGTGGCTGTACCAGTTTACATTCCCAGTAGTGCAGGAGAGTTTGTTTTCCTCCATATCCTTGCCAACGCTTATTCCTTTTGTTTTTGATTTTAGCCATTCTGACAGTGACATGAGGTGATATCTCTTTGTGGTTTTGATTTGAATTTCTCTAACGATGAGTGATGTTACCATCTTTTCATGTGTCTGTTGGCCATCTGTATGTATTCGTTGGGGGGAATGTCTTTTCATGTCTTCTGCCAAATTTTAATTGGATTATTTGGCTTGGGGTGTTGAGTTGTATAAGTTCTTTATATACTTTGGATACTAACCCTTTATTGGGTATATCTTCTGCCATTCAGTAGGTTGTCTCTTAGTTTTATTGATAATTTCTTTTGCAGTGCAGCAGCTTTTTATTTTGCTTCCATTTTTTCATATATTGCTTTATTTTTGCTTTCATTTCCCTGCCTCAGAAAACATCATAGACAAAAGTAGTTAGAGCTGATGTCAGAGAAATTACTGCCTGTGCTCTTCTCTGGGACTTTCCATGGTTTCAGGTCTCACATTTAGATCTTTAATCCATTTGAGTTTATTTTTATGTATGGCCTAAGAAAGTGGTCCAGTTTAATTCTTTTGCATGTTGCCGTCCAGTGTTCCCAACACCATTTGTTGAAGAGAGTGTCTTTTTTCCATTGCATATTCTTGCCTCTTTTGTCATAGATTAATTGACCATATAATCATGGGTATATTTCTGGGCTTTCTATTCTGTTCCATTGATATTTGTGTCTGTCTTTGTGCCAGTACTGTACTGTTTTGATTGCTACAACTTTGTAGTATATCTTGAAATCTGGGATTGTGATACCTCCAATTTTGTTCTTCTTTCTCAAGCTTGTTTTGGCGATTCGGGGTCTTTGGTAGTTGCATATAAATTTTAGGGTTATTTGATCTAGTTCTATGGAAAATACTGTTAGTATTTTGATAGGGATTGCATTCTATCTGTAGTATAGACATTTTAACACTATTCTCTCAATCCATGAGCAGAAAGTATTTTTCCATTTATTTGTGTCATCTTCAATTTCTGCCAACAATGTTTATAGTTTTCAAAGTATAGGTCTTTCACCTCTTTGGTTAAGTTTATTTCTAGGTATTTTATTATTTGTGGTGTAGTGTAAATGGAACTATTTTCTTAATTTCTCTGCTACTTCATTACTAGTGTATAGAAATAAAATGGATTTCTGTGTATTGATTTTGTATCCTGAAATCTTACTGAATTCATTTATCAGTTATAGTAAGTTTTTGGTGGAATCTTTAGTGTTTTCTATATGTATTATCATGTTACCTGCACATAACGAAAGTCTCACTTCTTCCTTACTGATTTGGATGCCTTTTATTTCTTTGTCTTATCTGAATATCGTGGCTAGGAATTCCAGTACTCTATTGAGTAAAAGCGATGAGAGTAAACATCCTTGTCTCATTCCTGATCTTAGAGGAAGAGCTTTCAGTTTTCCACCATTGAGTATAATGTTAGCTGTGGGTTTTTCACATATGCCCTTTATTATGTTGAGGTATATTCCATCTGAAACTTCTTTGTTGAAGGTTTTTATCATGAATGGATACTGTAGTTCGTCAGATATTTTTTCTGCATCTATTGAAATGCTCATATGGTTTTTATACTTTCTCTTGTTGATGTGATGTATCACACAGATTGATTTGTGAATATTGAACCATGCTTGCATCCGAGGAATAAAGCCCACTTGATTGTGGTGAATGATTTTTTTTAATGTATTGTTGGATTTGGTTTGCTAATATTTTGTTGAGGAATTTTGCATCTCTGTCCATCAGTGATACTGGCCCGTAGTTCTCTTTCTTAGTGGTGTCTTTATCTGGTTTTGGTATCAATAATGCTGCCCTCATAGAATGAATTTGGAAGTTTTCCTTCCTCTCCTGTTTCTTGGAATAGTTTGAGAACTATATATATTAACTCTTTTTCTTTAAATTTTTGATAAGATTCACCTCTGAAGCTATCCAGTTCTGGACTTTTTTCCATTGGGAGCTTTTTGATTACTGATTCAATTTCAATTCTGGTAATTGGTCTTTTTAAATTTTCTATTTCTTCCAGATTCACTTTTGGGATTTTATATGTTTCTAGGAATTTACCCATTTCTTCTAGTTTGTCCCATTTGTTGGCATATAATTTTTCATAATATTCTCTTAGATTCCTTTGTGTTTTTGTGATGTCATTAGTTATTTCTCCTCTTTCATTTCTGATTTTGAGTCCTGTCTCTCTCTCTCTCTCTTTTTTTTTTATGTATCCGGATAAATGTCGATTAATTTTGTTGATCTTTTCAAAGAAGCAGCTCCAATGAACCAATGAAACCAGGAGCTGGTTTCATTGATCTGTCCCTATTGTTTTTTACTTTCTTTTATATTTATTTCTGCTCCAATCTTTATTATTTCCTTCCTTCTACTGGTTTTAGGTTTTGTTTGTTCTTCTTTTCCTAGCTCCTTTAGGTGTAAGGTTAGGTTGTTGATTTGAGATTATTCCTACTTCTTGAGGTAGGCCTATATTGCTATCAACTTCCCTCTTAGAACTACTTTTGATGCATCCCAAAGATTTTGGACCATTGTGTTTTCATTTTCATTTGTTTTCATGTTTCTTTTTTTTATTTCCTCTTTGATTTCTTGACCCATTCATTGTTCAGTAACATATTATTTAACCTCCACTTATTAGCACTCTTTCCAGATTTTTTCTTGTAGTTGATTTCTAGTTTCATAGCATTTTGGTCAGAAGAGACATATGATATGACTTCAGTCTTTTTTAATTTGTTGAGACTTTTTTTGTGGTCTAACATGTGATCTGTTCTGGAGAATGTTCCATGTGCACCTGGAAAGAATGTGTATGCTGTTTTTTTAGGATGGAATATTTCATGTGTATCTGTTAGTTCCACCTGGTCCAGTGTGTCATTCAAAACTTCTGTTTCTTTGTTGATTTTCTGTTTGGATGATCTATCCATAGATGTAAGTGAGGGGTTAAAGTTCCCTACTATTATTGTTTTACTATTGATTACTTTCTTTGTTTGTTATTAGCTGCTTTATGTATTTGGATGCTGCCATGTTGTGTGCTTAAATGTTTATAGTTGTTTTATTGTTGGATTGTTCCCTTTTTGATTTTATAGTGTCCCATGTCTCTTATTACAGTCTTTGTTTTACAATCTATTTTGGGGATGCCTGGGTGGCTCAGGTCATGATCCCTGCGTCCTGGGATCGAGTCCCACATTGGATTCCTCGCTCAGCGGGGAGCCTGCTTCTTCTTCTGCCTGCTGCTCCCCCTGCTTGTGCTCTCACTCACTCTCTCTGACAAATAAATAAAATCTTTAAAAAAATTTGTTTTGTCCAATATAAATAATGCTACTCCCACTTTGTTTTCACTTCCATTTGTGTGGTAAATGCTTTTCTATTCCTTTACTTTGAATCTGTGTGTGTCATTAGGTCTGAAAAGTCTCTTGTAGGCGGTAGCTTGATGGGTCTTACTTTTTTTTTTAATTAATTAATTTTATTATTATTATTTTTTAATTTTATGATGTTAATCACCATACATTATATAGTTTTTGATGTAGTGGTCCATGATTCATTGTTTGCATATAACACCCAGTACTCCATGCAGTACGTGCCCTCTTTAATACCTATCACCAGGCTAACCCATTCCCCCACCCTCCTTCCCTCTAGAACCCTCAGTTTGTTTCTCAGAGTCCATATTGATGAGTCTCACTTTTTTATCCATTCCGTCATTCTGTGTCTTTTGATTGGAGCCTCTAGTTCATTTGCATTCAAAGTAATTATTTTTTTTAAAGATTTTATTTATTTATTTGACAGAGAGAGACACAATGAGAGCAGGAACACAAGCAGGAGGAGTGGGAGAGGGAGAAGCAGGCCTCCCGCGGAGCGGGGAGCCCGATGCGGGGCTCGATCCCAGGACCCTGGGATCATGACCTGAGCCGAAGGCAGACGCTTAACGACTGAGCCACCCAGGCGCCCCAAAGTAATTATTGATAGATATGTATTTATTGTCATTTTGTTACTTGTTTTATCATAATTTTTGTAGTTCTTCTTCTCTTGCTCTGTTCTCTTGTGTATGGTGGGTTTTTTTTTTTTTTTTTTTTTTTAAGAGGGAGAGACAGACAGAGAGGAGGGGCAGAGGGAGAGGGGGAGAGAGAATCCTAAGCTGGCTCCATGCCCAGTGCAGAGCCCAATGTGGGGCTTGATCCTATGACCCTGAGATCATGAGCTGAGCCAAAATCAAGAGTTAGATGCTTAACTGAGCCACCCAGGCGCCCCCTGCTTTTGTGCTTCTTACTATTCTTACTCCTGCTTATGATCTTTCCTTTCCATTCAAAGAATCCTCTTTAATATTTCTTGTAAGTCTGGCTTAGTGGTGATGAATTCCTTTAACTTTTGTTTGTCTTGGAAACTCTTTATCTCTTCTCTTCTGAATGTTAGCCTTGTTGGAGAGAGTATTCCTGGCTGCATGTTTTTGTTGTTGTTGTTCAGCACTTTTAATATATCATGCCATTCTCTCTGGCCTGCAAAGTTTCTGCTGTTAAATCAGTTGCTAGCCTTATGGGGTTTTCCTTGTGTGTAACTATTTTATTTTTTCTTGCTGTTTTTAAAATTCTCTCTTTATTCGGGCACCTGGGTGGCCCAGTCAGTTAAGTGTCTGACTCTTGATTTCAGTTCAGGTCATGATCTCAGGATCATAAGATTGAGCCCTGTGTCAGGCTCTGTGCTCAGTGTGGAGTCAGCTTGAGATTCTTTCTTCTCTCCCTCTGCCCCTCCTGCTTGCACTCTCTCTTTCCCTAAAATAAGTAAATAAAATCTTTAAAAAAATTCTCTCTTTACCACCACTTTTTTGACATTTTAATTAGTATATGTCTTTGTTTGGAACTCGTTGGGAACTGCATCGGACTCCCTGATTAGTGGGAAATCTGTTTCTCCCTCTGCCCCTCCCCCTGCTGGTGCTTTCTCTCTCTTTCTCTCAAATAAATCTTAAAAAAAAAAAAGCACATTACTTATTTCTGTTTTGTTTAACTCTCACGTTAATGATTTTGTCCTGTTCTTTCATTTAGGACATTTCCTTGTCTCCTCATTTTGTCTAACTCTCTTTATCTGTTTCTGTGTGTCAGGAAAGTCAGCTACATTTCCTGCTCTTGAAGAAGAGGTCCAGTAGTGCCCTACAGTGCAGTGTCCCCTGTTCACCAGAACCTGATGCTTCAGGGGTGTCTCCAGTATGTATTCCTTTGTCCTACAGTTGTAGCTGAGTCATGTTTGCCTTCAGTCCAGTCATCTGCAATGGCTCCCTTTGCCAGTTGTGGGCAGATTTTGGTCCCTGTGTTATTAGTGGGCCAGTCTGGGGCTGTCTTGGGCTTGAGTTGGGTCAAACCAGGCAATTGCTAGAACTGTGGTTGCACTGATCTGCAGGGCACTCTTCCTATGTTGTCCCCTGAGAGGCTTTTGTTGGTGGGTGGGGTCTACAGTCAGACCAGCTGTCTGTCCCCAGCCCACTTCAGGGGCCACAGCCAGACCAGTGTGTGTGGTTATCTTCCTCTCTCCCTGTCACTTTGGACTGGTAATGGCCCCTGTTGGGGCTGCTTATACACTGCCAGTCTTGTGGTGCTGCTTTGGATGGACACCTGCCAAGGGTGTGTGTGTGAGGGGGTGAGTCCCCAGGAGAGTGAGGACCAGGTCCTTGATGCCAGCAAGATCCATGCAAGTCCACTGCAGTAGGTTACCTGCAGTCACCCTGGAAAACTTTGTGGCCAGGATGGAGGGGGCAGGTCTAAAGAGTGCAGGGCTGGAGTCACTGTTAGCAAACGAGGTGGAGAGTGTTTGGGCTGTGATGGTTCCTGCAGGCGTCAGTGTATCTAGGCTGGGGGACAGGAGAGGGAAATGGAATTCTCCAGTTCTTTTGTTTGTGGAGAAGTCTCCCAATCATCTCTGCCACTCCAGCACATGCTCTGAGATTAGTAAACAAATCTTCCGTCTGTATGTCACTGGCATTTTTCAAACTGCTGCATCTATGTTGTATCTCAGCAGGGCTGTTTGTTGTGCTGTCTCTTTAAGGGTGGGGACTCAGTTTCCTATCACCCTCTCTGTCTCCCAGAGCCTCAGTGCTGATTTTCAAAATTCCAGGTGTTGGACTTTGCTGATTATAAGAACTCTTGAAGTTAGACTTCTCTGGTTTTCAAAGCCAAATGTTATAGGGATTCTTCCTCTTCCCGTTGCGGGTCCCCTGTGCTTGTGATGCCTTGTGTGGGGTCTACTCCTCTCCCTCCCCTGTCCCCATGGTGTCCCTCTCTCCTGTGAACAGTCCTGCAGTTCAGTTCCATGGGTCAGTTTGGCTCCTGACTTCATCTCCACCCCTTCCTACCCTCTTTAATGTGGCCTTTTCTCTACATTTGGCTGTGAGAGTTTGTTTTTCTAGTTTTCAGGTTGTTCTTTGAGTTATTTACTCTGATGTGGGTGTTATCTTGGTGTATCCATGGGATGAGGTGAGCCTACGATCCTCCTACTCTGCCATCTTCCCCAAGAGTCTTTTATTGTATTCTTAAAGAGATCTATGAGGGGAAGTGCTTCTATGAGTCTCTGTGTGCATTTTCTTGATACATCCTTTGATCCTAGCATTTGAAGAAGAACATCATTCCTAATGTCCAGTATAGTCATTTGACAACTTTCCCCAAAGTTTTTCAGTATTCCTTTTGTTTTTAAAGTAATTTGTAAATGCTACTTGAAAAAAAGGTAGTTTGTATTAATTTTGATGAAATTTTAGAATTTCTAGTGAGTCTCTTTCATAAAAAATTCCTTTAATATTGCATATTATTCTATGTGTTATTTATTATGACTTTAATAGACATGAATATCTATTCAAAAGAGTTCTTTGAATTAAATAATATTTATGTAACTAAAGATAATTTAATTAATGTTCCAGATGATATTTTATAAAACTTTATAAAGATCTTTTCATGTAATAGAGATTAGGTAAAAATAATAGTTTTGGTCCTTTTTCTCCCATATGCCTTTAAAAAAGTATTTGCCATCTAGTGTTCTCTGTGGTGTTTATATTAGGCAGCTGCATGATGGTTATAAATTTAGCTCTCGCTTTGTGCTAATTTTTGGCATATTTTTTGAAATGGAACAATTTCTAAAAGCCTGTACTGCAGGCATTTAAGGTAAATTCTTTGGTCATTTATAAGGATAATACTCATGCTTTTAAAAAGCACAATATTCTCCCTTTTTAAAAAAAAATGCATTGTAGAGAACTTAACCTCTGAATATTTCTTCTCTGACTAAAGCTTCCATTTTCCTTATTTCTAATGATATTTATCTTCTCATTATTGACCTCTTGCTCCTTAATCATTTTTTCAATAGTACATCTTCATTTCATATACTGTACTTGATTATTTCAGCACTGTTCAGTCCGGTAGGCTATGATTCCTTTCTCTCAAAAATTGGAGAATTCGTGTGATCTTTTCCTTTTAGTCTTGTGTTACTGATCCTCAATCTTGGATAATTTCTGCTACTTAATGTCTGTTTCTCTGCTTGCTGCTTCCAAAATATTGCTGAAGAATGTCAGGCAGTGGGCCAATTTATTCGACCACCAATTCACTTAGTGCTAATTCATCTTGGCTCCTCTCTCCATCAGAAACACTTATACTCAACTTTAATTTCTCTCCCACTTTATTCTCTATACATCTCTAGCTCCATAATTTCCCATTTACCTCAAGCTTCTGACCTGAGTCTCTTCACTCAGGAGATACACTTGTCTGATTCTTTATTGATTTATCAAGGTTATCCGATGTTTCCATTCTTCATAATTTTCCTTTCCATGTCAAATTTTCCCTGCATCTTCATCCACTTTCTCAATCTTGCCTCTTATATTTGATAAAAAATGTTACTTCATCCTACTTAAGGCTTCCTTCCCACTGGGGCATTCAGTGAATCTGTCTGCTTCCATTTCACTACATTAAGTCAGTTGTCTTCCTTTGCACATTCAGTATTGTAATTTTTTCAGAATTCTTCCTTGCAGTTAAAAAATATTAGCTGAACATTTTGAGTACTCCTAATGTACTGACACGCTAAGGCATATTTCACATTAATTATATAATTTTATCATTAAGATAATCTTGTGTGGCAAGTTCTGTTATTAGTCCCATTTATAGATGAGCAAGCTGAGTCATACAGAATCTGGATCAAGGTCAAAAGTGGGACGCCTATCTAGGCCTATATGACTCCAAAACAAATATTCTCAAGCATTTAGTTCCTATATTATTGCTCTCCTTTCTTTATCCCACTTATTGGAGAAAACGATCTACCTTTGGTTTCCTAAGTGTTTCATTCTTAGTTTTCTGCTTAATCACAGTGTGCCTCACACATGGACATAGGCCCACTTCATTTAAAACTCTGTCCTCCTGCAGACTTCCGTGGTGTTTGATGTTGTTGTCAGTGAGACAACTTCTTCCACTTTGAATTTCTTTTCTTCCTCCCCCTCTCTGATGTTGTGGTCTACTGACACCACTGCCCTCACTTGTCTTTCTTTAGTATTTTTCTTTTTTTCTCCCCAGATAGTGTTCCCTAAAGTTCTGTTACCTAGCCTCTCATCTGAGTGTCTCATCCTCTTCCGAGGTTTCAAATACCATGTATAAGTCAGTGTGTCCCTATTATAAACATGAACTTTGAAGTCTCTCTCCGTTGCCAGACCTGAATTTCCAGCTGCCTTATGATCATCTCTAAGGGCAATCACAATGCCAATAAACAAGTTATTATTTCCCTGAAACCTTCATTTACTCAGCTTGACTTCCCTTCATCAAAAGCATGGCCACCCACTCACTTGGCTAAGCTGCTTTGGCTTCTCCTCTCCCTTTATCCTCCACAATCAGCTGGTCACCAAATCCTACTGATTCTGTGTTAGTGAGGTTCAGCTTCCTTTTCCTCCCTTTTTTTTTTTTTTTTTTGTCCTTTGGCCTGTAGCCCTGATTTCATCATCTCTCTTCGTGAATATTACCTATCACAACAACCTTGATTGTTTGCCTTGAGTCATTCCCTTATTCAATTCAATCTTTGCCTTGATGGCTCTGCATCAACAGGCCTTTCTTCAAAGCCTAGATGTGTTGAGCCTTTATCATTTTTTTAACCCATACTCTGTATCAATTCACCTTCCTCTTGATCATCGTACTGTCAAATTCCCTTTGTTGCACAATCCTTTCGACACTCATTTATGTGGAGCAGACTCCATCCTCACTTGTAGGAAAGCACATAATTCAGGCCTGACCAAGAGCAAATGGCCCTGATGACTGATTCAGAGATAGAACACAGAGCCACTCAGACTTCAGGAGGAACATTATTCTCAGTGGGGAATCTGCCCAAGGAGGTGAAAATTGGTTCTTGTGGGGGAGATGAAAAAATCTTAAATTTTACAATGGTTTGTGGACCTCTGAAGCTGAACCCTACTGTTCAACCCTAACTGACAAAATCTTATTCCTTAATTTCCTGGGGGGGCGGTGGTGAGGTATGGAAACTAGGAAAAAATGTGTTAAAAGTCTCTATGGGGAAAGATAATTTAAAAACCTTGAGAAACACGGAGCTAGAGTGATTGAAAGAGAGGTAATCGTCTCCTGTGGGACTGGCATCCGAAGAAAATACAGGCTCGATCTTCTGTAACCCTTTATTGCTACAAAATGATAGGATGTCTGAGACCAGAGTCAAAATGAGGAAGCACACTGAGGGATGAATATGCAAACAATGAACCATGGAACGCTACATCAAAAACTAATGATGTAATGTATGGTGATTAACATAACATAATAATAAAAAAAAAGAAAAAGGAAAAAAAAAAAGAAAGGTTGGATCCTAATAGCACCCTTTGTACCTCTGAATCCAGTGATTTATGAAATAAGAACTAATGTTGGACTTCTTAACTATGTAGGCAAATTCCCATTTCTGCTTAAGCCATTTTGGGTTGTTTTTATTTATTTTTTTATCACTTTCCAAGGTAGTAGTCCATAAGAATATTCTGATAGTCCATAAGAATATTCTGCCCCATGTTTATACGTACTAACCTGCTACTCCTCTTTCAATTTTATCTTAAATTATACATTTATACATCTTTTAAATTGTTTTTTTTAATTCCAGTATAGTCAATGAAAAGTGTTAGTTTTGAGTGTATAATATAGTGATTCAGCATTTCCATACATCAGCCAGTGCTCATCACAGCAAGTGCCCTCCTCAATTCCCATCACCTATTTCACCCATCTCTCCACCAGCTTCACCTCTGATAACCATGTTTGTTCTTTATAGTTAAGAGTCTGTTTTCTTGGTTTGCCTCTCTTTGTCTCTCTCTCTTTTCTCTTTGCTCATTTGTTTTGTTTCTTAAATTCCACATACAAGTGAAATCATATGGTATTTGTCTTTTTCTGACTTATTTCACTTAGTATATTCTCCAGCTCTATCCATGTTGTTGCAAATGGCAAGATTTCATTCTTTTTAATGGCTGAATAGTATTCCATTGGGGTGTGTGTGTGTGTGTGTGTGTGTGTGTGTGTGTGTGTGTATGTGTATCACTTCTTTATCAATCTTCATCTATCCATCTATCTATCATAGTCTTCATCTATCCATGAACACTTTGTTTCCATAATTTGTCTATTATGTAAATAATGCTGCTATAAACATAGGGGTACATGTATCTCTTTGAATTAGTGCTTTTATATTTTTGGGTAAATACCCAGTAGTGCAATCACTGGATCAGATGGTAGTTCTATTTTTAACTTTTGAGGTACCTCCCTACCGTTTTCCACATCAGCTGCACCACTTTGCGTTCTCACCAACAGTGCAGAAGTGTTCCTTTCTGCACATCCTTGCCAACATTTGTTTCTTATGTTGTTGATTTTAGCCATTCTGACAGGTGTGAGGTGATATCTCGCTGTAGTTTTCATTTGTATTTTCCTGATGGTGAGTGATGTTGAGTGTCTTTTCATGTGTCTGTTGGCCATCTGTAGGTCTTCTTTGGAGAAATATCTATTCATGTCTTCTACATTTATGCATCTTTAGCTTAAGTTCTTTTTCTTTAGCTGTAATGTTGTTTGCATTATGAACTCCTCTTTTTAAGATGTCATTAAAAATGACACCTATACCATAGTCCTTAATTTTTCCCAAACCATACTATAATAGAAATTTATCCATAAATTAATTTTAGTATTTTTTATGTTGTATTTTTTTAAAAAATTGATATGGCTATATTTTAGTGATATTGTATGATTTTAGGGTTTTTATGAAGATTGTTTTATTTAATTTAATTTTTTTCATCTCCAGGTTCTAGTAGAGTGCTTTCAAAATAAGAACTAAGAAAATTGATTTAATTGCATTTTTACTTGTAGATTACTGTGCATATTTAATTTTTCCTCAATGCTTCTGAAGAGAAGAGGGAAGTTGATTATCAGAACAGTATCTACACATGTCAAAGAAGTAAAACCTAACCCAAAGGGAAGAGACCCAGAATTTCATAAATGATGAATTAACTGAGTCCCTACATACTTAGGCATTTTTGCCAAAGTCAGTGGAGTCTAAGTGGATAGTGTGAGGACTTCCAGCATGATGGTACAAAATGATGGTTGGTATTAGAGAAAGGATAATTGTAGGGTTCCAATGCCCCAGGTGATGTCTTATTGCATAATGAATAAATCAGGGCTAATTTATGTCAGAACTAGCATCCTTCATCAGTCTAAAGGCAAGTATGCCACTTGACAAAATTGTAGGTATGTGACAGTGCTGATGTGACAGGGATAATTGTAAAAATTGACATTTTATTGTAGAATCATCTGACTTTCTGAGGCTTTAAAAAATACGAGATTGTATCATATTATGAGACAGCAAAGCACCAATTTTGTCATCTTTTCCTCTGCTCTTTTGCATCACATCTTCAACCAGGCCTTTTTCCCATTGACATATGACGTTGTATAAGTTTAAGGTGAACAACCCAGTAATTTTATATATGTATATATTGCAAAATGATTACCACAATAAGGTTAGTTAACATATCTGTCATCTCAAAAAGTTATAATTTTCTGTGTGTGGTGAGAACTTTAAAAAATCCACTCTTCTTCAACTGGAATTAATATTACAAGTTTATGTATGCTCAGTTGATATAAAATTCTATAGAGTTTACTTCTATATATTTAGAATTTTTTCTTGATTTTTTTCAATCTGTTTTTCTCTGTCTTTGCCTAGGTTTGGCTTTAAAACAAAATTTAGCTGAAAGAATAAGCAGATAAATATACCTGATACTACTTTTAAAAATAAGAAAGAGAAATGTACCCTACTGGAAATGAAAACAGATTGTGAAGATACATTGATTATTAAAGTGTTAGAATATTAGAAATACTAACACCGAAAGCAATCTAATGCAGTTTTTAAACATTCTATGTAAGAAGAAAAAAAATCATGTTCACATAAAATCAAATTATCTTTTTGTTTTTCACTATATATAATTTTACTTACAATGAATGAAAGTTTTTAATATGAAAGTGAAAGTATTAATATTTATGTAATCTTTTATATCTGGATATAGACAGTCTAAGCATAAAATCATTTTATGGTAATAGAAAAGACTGATAGTTTTGACTTCATAAAATATAACAGCTCTTCAACATGAAAAGCTTCAATATATAAAATTAAAAGCTGAAACAATTGTATTTAAGTAATATGACAAAAGCCCTTACTATATAAATTGTACCTACAAATCAATGAAAAAAATGTTAATTAAAAGTGGATGAACCACATTACACGTTACTACAAAAATGGGAAGGAAGCCTATGAAAGGACTGTTGTACCTCAACAATACTGAAAGGACTAAACATGAAAACGACATACTAATTGTCACTTGCAACATTTGTCAGCATTAGAGCAAATATTCTTTATGGTAAGATGAGAAAGATAAATGACTCATGGAGTTTTAAATTCATTTTTATTTTCAAGTAAGCCATTTGACAATAAACATTGAAATATTTGTAGGTGTTTTTCTTATTTAATTTGGGTCAGTAATTCTAGGAATTTTCTGTAAGCAACTAATCAGTGGTGCAACTGTGGGGTTAATTGTAGTAATATTTGTAACAGTGGAAACCTGGAAATTGCAAAAATTTTCAAAGTTTAATAATGAATCAAACACATTATATTATACTACAAAATACAAGCTTTCAAGATTTTAGTTATGTAGTAATGTTGTTAATTATGTAACCATGTAAAAGTCACACATTGTATACTAGGTCCTATGGTAAGGACTTCCATGTAATAACTCATGTTTTCACAGCCATCCAGGAAAGATAATTTTTCTGTTTTAAGTATAGTAAGATGAAGCTCAGAGAAGTTAAAGTACTTGCCTTTATTCACACAGCAAGTAATTTGTGAAGCCTGATGTAAATCCAGGCAACTGTTTCTGGAGCCCACTTTTAACTTCTGTGCTATAGTGTCACCAGAATGGTCAATGATCATAATCCAGTATTGTGAAAACAAATATGATACTGTGCTTAATATAGTGTAAACTCCAGACGAGCAGATATGTTTATCAGTTGGGGTCTTAGCTCTGCTTGGATCAACCCCTGTCCCAATGCAAAGTAACTCTAACCTCCAAGGGAGGAACTGCTTGTTCAGTTTAATAGAGCATCAAGCCTCTGTGAATTCATTGGGGATTGGCAGGGTTTCTGCTACTTATTTTGGGTCCTGTAATGTCTGCTCCGACTGGGGATGTAAAATTCCACCCTGTTGGTCATTGGTACCTTTTTCTCTGGGATATCAAAACTGGTTCAGAATGATAAGGTACCAAGACGGGCAGTAGGAGGAATAGAAAGCTGAAGTATGGAAAGGGTGAATTTTGAAAAGGTAAAATAGAAGCTGATTACAGAGAAAGAAGGAATAAAACTCTTTCCAAAGAGTGACTAACTTTTGCAACTTAACAAAAACAGAACATAATTCAGAAGTGAATTTGGTCAACATAATTGTCAACTATCACAATTGACCTTTTAATTATTTTAAAATATAAGAAAGCTATCTAGATGCATTTTAGTTTATTCTCGTCCTGGCCATGACTTATCCGAAGCTTGTCTTTTACATTCAAGCTTTACTTAAATATTTCAACTCTTGAATAGAATATATTTTTGACCTTATATTAATACTCTCTTTATATATAGCCTAGACAAAAATAGTTCAATGTCCTTATTTTCACCTTTAGAAGTGAAAAACTGGGACAAGGTCATGCCCTCTTAAATCCAAGAAGTGTTTTATTTATACTTCTCACCTTCCTTTGAATGCTTTATTATAGGAAGGATTACCATATGAATAATTAAAGTTTTAAATGTACAGGGCAGAGATAAGTAAATAATTATGGCAAAAACTCATTTTTATTTAAAGTAAAAGCAGTTGCAGAGGAGAATTTCAGATGGCCCTACTTTCTTAAGAAATGACAAATACCTTCTTCCTTTTCACATTTTAGTGCACTTATTCAAAATGGTGAATAGCCTGGAGATTAACACAAGCAGTGCTTTTCCTTTTTTGTTTCAGATCCATTAGTGGAATATCTTGGCACCCTTAGAGCTGCACAGTGTGGTTTTCTGGGTTATTATTTCCTTCCTGGCAGTATTTTAATACAAGTACAGAAAATGGAAAAATTGTCTGCAGAGCCTCCCATTTTATTGCAGACGCGATGCAGGGATTAATCAATTTGCAGTTAGAAAAAAAAATTCCCTAAATTATTAAGCAAACTTTTGAAATTTATTAATTTGCAATTCACAGAAGGATTTTGGCTGTATTTGTTTTCTCTGTTGCTGAGAGAAAATTGGAAACTTACATGAAAAATGGATTGGCCTCAAGTTCCTATTCTGCATGGAAATATTTTTGTAAGTCCTTGTTAAAATCTCCACATTTTGATTCTCCAACATGGCCTCTTTATGCCACTACTTTGCTTTTTTCAGAGTAGTCCAAGTCTGGCATGAGTTTTTCTGTCAATAAATTCTAATACTCAAAAACTCCAATCTCAGTGCCTTTTCCCCATGCTGCCTCTGTCAGGAAGCCTCACCCATCTCTCTGCCTGTCTGAAAGTGCTAGTGAGTGATCCATTGTCAGAGAACTTCTACCTTTTCCAACTCTAAGTTTACTTTTTTGGTTCCTTGGCAGTCATTTAATAGAATTCAAGGTAATGATGACACCTTTCTTAAAAAAAAAAAAAGGCAGCAAGTTGTAGTGTTCCTACAGTTTTTTGTTTTAAGAATGTGATTTTCTTTAAAATTTACTTAGCAAGGATGGTAAGCTATGGTATTAATACTTTGGAATTTATATAAAGAAAGTATGGAATTCATATGAAGGAAAGAAAAAATGTTTTTTTTTAATTGTAAAATTCCATTCAGAGATGAGTAATAATCTGAAATAAAGACTAAAATTCAATTTGCAGTAAATTTTTTCTAAAATAATTATTATCTATTTTTCTTTTTTAAGGTCTTATTTAAATTCTAGTTAATCTACAATGTAATATTAGTTTCAGGTGTAGGATTTAGTGATTCAACACTTCCATACAATACCCAGTGCTCATCACAGCAAGTTTGCTCCTTAATCCCCATCACCTAGTTCACCCATTCCCCCTATCAACCTCTCCTCTGGGAACCAGCAGTTTGTTCTCTATATTTAACAGTCTATTTCCTGTTTTGCCTCTTTTTTTTTCTTATGATCATTTGTTTTGTTTCTTAAATTCCATATATGAGTGAAATCATATGTTATTTGTCTTTCTCTGACTGACTTATTTTGCTTAGTGTAATACTGTCTAGTTCCATCTACGTTGTTGCAAATGGCAAGATTTCATTCCTTTTTGTGGCTGAGTAATATTCCATTGTGTGTGTGTGTGTGTGTGTGTGTGTGTGTGTTTGTGTGTGTGTGTGTGTATCACTTCTTCTTTATCCATTCATCAGTTGATGGACATCTGGGCTGTTTCCATAATTTGGCTATTGTAGATAATGCTGCTATAAGCATTGGGGTGCATATATCTCTTTGAATTAATATTTTTGTATTTTTGGGGTAAATACCCAGTAGTGCAATCACTGGATCATAGGGTAGTTCTATTTTTAACTTTTTGAGGCATCTCCATACAGTTTTCCACATTGGCTGTACCACTTTGCATTCCCACCAGCAGTGCAGGAGGGTTCCCCTTTTTCTGTATCCTTACCAACACCTGTTCCTTGTGTTGTTGATCTTAGCTCTTCTGACAGGTGTGTGTTGATATCCCATTGTAGTTTTGATTTGCACTTCTCTGATGATGAGCGATGTGGAGCATCTTCATGTGTCTGTTGGCCATCTGTATGTCTTCTTTGGAAAATGTTCATGTCTTCTGACCATTTTTTAATTCAGTTATTCATTTTTTGGGTGTTGAGTTTTATAAGTTCTTATATGTTTTGGATACTAACTTTAATCAGATATGTCCTTTGCAAATATCTTCTCCCATTAATAGGTTGTCTTTTAGTTTTGTTGATTGTTTTCTTCACTGTGTAGAAGTTTTTTTATTTTGAGGAAGACCAAATAATTTATTTTTACTTTTGTTTCCCTTACCTCAGGCAACATATCTAATAAGAAGTTGCTATGGCTGATGGCAAAGAGGTTAATACCTGTGTTCTCCTATAGGATTTGTATGGTTTCATGTCTCACATTTAGGTCTTTAATCCATTTTGAATTTATTTTTGTGTATGGTGTGAGAAAGTGGTAAAATAATTATTTTAGTATTTTTGACATCTAAAGTAGATTTTCTTTGTGCTTTAAATAATTTGCAATCTTTTGGAAGTTGCAGTAATTTAAGATCACCAGAGCTCTTTAATTACTAATTCAGTGCTTTAAACTGTGCTACTTCATGCTCTATTATCCTGACCTAAAAGTAAGTGGAACTTTCAAGAGGCCTAAAATATAGTATAGAATTTGATTATACATTGAAAAAAATCTGATTCAACTAGTTAAAAATTTAAAGATAATTTTAATTTTATTTGGCTTTAAAGTACTTTATTTTCCTTTTATAATTTCCCCCTTAGCAACATATTCTGTGTTTGATGTTATTAACCTTTCCTCCAAATAAGCAGCATTGCTTTCTTATGTACTTGCTTTAAAACTTGCCTAGTTTAAATTATCTTAAGAAAGCAACTTTATTTTAATAAGCAGAGAGAATAAATTCTGGGCATGTTGATAATATGACCTTTAAACAAACAAATACCTTACTTCTTACCTCTAGGTCAGCATAACTATACACACACCTATACCTTGTTCCATAAGAAGCTAAAGAGTCTACCCCAGTGCATTTGTGTTACAGTTTCCCCAGAATACCACATGTGTTCTATCTGTGTGGCTGGATAAATGACACATGCATACAGATACAGACAACACACACATACATAATACTTGTAAATTTTCCAAATAATCATCTTTTTCCATGCCTTCAATTTTAATCTACAGATGGATGGCTTTCAACCATTGCGGTCATGAAGGTTTCCAAAATCTCTATCAGTAGTCCAGTTTTGCTCCCAAACTTCAATTCTTTGATCAAAAACTCCTTATTACCTACTTTATTAAGTTTAATGTCTTCATTGTGGGATTGAAGGCTTTTTGCATTATGACCTCAGTCTGTCATTAACAGACTTATCTTCATTCTTTTCTTTCTTCTTCTGCCCGTTTGATTTAAACTTTTTTTGAAATACACTCCCCACCCAGAAGGACTTTTCTCAGACAGTCACTTTTGTCTTTCACTTACTTTTCTGTTCCACTCTTCATGGCTCAATTCCCATGCTCAGAAGCCTTGGGTCTATCCCAATGTTTAAACACTAAGCTCTAGAGGAATAAAAGGGGTTCATTTCCTTTATGACTATCAAAGTCAGTCCCTTCCATGGAGCCATAAGTGAGATATCATCCTTACCTCCCTGGAGCTTTAATGCTCATTTACACAGAACCTCTGTAAACACTTCAAAGAACCTTGTAGTCATTTCTGGAGTTGCATTTTCCCTTATCAAAGTGAAGATGCCTTGATGGCCAGTTCTTCTGAAACATAATATCTGTCACTTGGCTCATTAGCTTTATGTGTAAGTAGGCCTAGTCTAGAATGCTGAAGTCCTTTCTTCCCTCACCCCCACAACCAGTTACTAGCAAATCCTATCTCTCTGAAATATTCCATTTGACTTATATTGCAGCTATACAAAAGATACATATATGCAAAGTATTTCTCTCCAGTTAAGCTGCTGATCCACCTTGTTGGAGTAGCCCCTTCTTTTTTTCTTTTTTATTGTTATGTTAATCACCATACATTACATCACTAGTTTTTGATGTAGGGTTCCATGATTCATTGTTTGTGTATAACACCAGGTGCTCCACACAGAACGTGCCCTCTTTAATACCCATCACCAGGCTAACCCATCCTCCCACCTCCCTCCCCTCTAGAACCCTCAATTTGTTTTTCAGGGTCCATTGTCTCTCATGGTTTGTCTCCTCCTCCGATTCCCCCCTTCATTCTTCCCCTCCTGCTATCTTCTTCTTCTTCTTCTTCTTTTATTTTTTAACATATATTGTATTATTTGTTTCAGAGGTACAGATCTGTGATTCAACAGTCTTGCACAATTCACAGCACTCACCATAGCACATACCCTCCCCAATGTCTATCACCCAGCCACCCCATCCCTCCCACCCCCCCACCACTGGAGTAGCAGCTTCTTGATCAGCCCCAATATTAGCATCCTCCTCCTCCATTCAAATAGATAGGCTGCTTCTTTCTTGTTTCTGAGGGTGGTTATTTAATGGAACCATAGTTTCCTCTCCATTTTCTTAGAAATATTAATGAGCAGACAAAAGAGAAGGTGTGAAGTTAGACCAAACTTGGTAAATAAAATAAGAGTATGGACTTAATAATATGCCATTCTCCTAGAGGAACTTTTACAAATAGAGTGTACTTTGTGTGCTGAACCAGGACAAGAGGTACAGAAGAGAACATTTTTTTAACCTCAAGAAGAAAATTTTATCCCACTTGATATCCATAGATAAGAGATTAAGAAGTGTCACTTGCCAGAAAACTGAAAAGGACTTAACTGTGCCACCCTTATCAAATTCGTATACATGAGAATTGCTTATGATTTTTAAATATAACACCAAAGGCACATTCTATGAAAGAAATAATTGATAAGGTTTATTTCATTAAAATTGAAAAATTTCTGCTCTGCAAAAGACAGTGTCAAGAGAATGAGAAGACAAGGCACAGACTGGGAGAATATATTTGCAAAAGACATATCTGATCAAGGACTGTTACCCAAAACATACAAAGAACTCTTAAAACTCAACAATAAAAACACAAATAATCCAATTAAAAGTGGACCAAATGGTATAGTCACTTTGCAAGATAGTTTGGCAGTTTCTTATAGAACTAAACATTCTCATGTTATTTGATCCAGCAGCTGTGCTCCTCAGGAATTGAAAACTCATTTCCACACAAAAATTTGCACAAAGATGTTTATAGCAGATTTATTCACAATTGCCAAATCTTGGAAGCAACCAAAATATCCTTTAGTAAGTGAATGGGTAAATAAATAAGCTGTGGTATATCCAGACAATGGAATATTATTCAGCACTAAAAAGAAATGAGCTATTAAGCCATGAAAAGACATGGAGAAACCTTAAATTCATATTAATAAGTGGACAAAGCAGGTCTCAAAAGGCTGAATAATATATGATTCCAATTAAATGACAGTCTGGAAAAAGACAAGACTTTGGAGACTATAGAAAGATCAGAGGTTGGTGAGGGGCATGGAGGGATGAATAGGCATAACACATAGGGCTTTCAGGTCAGTGAAAAAAAGATCTGTATGATACTATAATAATAGATGTTTATCATCATGCATTTGTCTAACCCCTAGAATGTACAACACAAAGAGTGAACCCTAAGGTAAACTGTGGACTTGAGTAATTATGATGCATCAATGTAGGTTCGCTGATTGTAAAATACACCACTTGGTGGAGAATGTTGATGATGAGAGAGGCCATGTTTGTGTGGGAGCAGATGGAATGTGGGAAATCTCTGTACCTTCTGCTCAGTTTTGCTGTGAATCTAAAATTGCTTTTAAAAAGCTTTTAAAATTTCCTTAATGAAGTAGCCCAGGGTAATTTATGCACACCTCCACCTCCATCCTCATCACTAAGTAAGAATAACTTGAATTCAGAAGGAGAAAATATGAATGAGTAGTGGGGAACTCTGACTGTTATAATTCCCTTGCCCTACTTTTACAAGGAAACAGCTGTAGACTTTCAAATATATTGGGGGGAGGTGGGAGGTTTGCCATCACTTAGTAAAAGAAACAGCTAACAGCTAAAAATCTTTATTTTAATGTTAAAGAATTCTTTATTTCAATCTTTATGAGAGAAATGTATTACCAAGCCTTTTTGAAGTTAGAGGTGGCTATGTGACTTGTTTCAGCCAGTGATGTATAAGTGGGTGACATGCATCACTTCTGGGTATGAGGTTTTAAGAGCTGGTGTGTCTATTCACTCTCGTCTCTTTCCTGTGCTCTGACAACTGGTGACAATCCACAAGATGGAGGTTTCATCACTCTGAGGTTCTGCATAATGATGATATGAAACAGCCCAGGGCTGACTGTAATTTGAATATGTCATATGAGCAAGAGATCAACTGGTGTTGTTTTAAGTCACTAAGATTTTGAGGTTATTTTTTACTACATTGTAACCTCATATAATTGGTAAACCAAGAACTGATAGGTACCATATTCATGTAAGGACAAATGAATTTAAAGAAAAAAGAAAAAGTATCTCTAGAACCTATGAGAAATTATCTGAAACAAACAACAAAAAAAAGAGTAACATAGTATCTGAGAGAAGATAAAAGAATTATATATACATTTAGAAAACTTCTGCATTGTGTTTTCAATAAAATCTAATAAATCATAATTCATGAATAAAGAAATCATAAAGAATAAAGTGATAAAAAAAATTTAAAAAAACCTGCGTAAGAAGAAACCTGAGATTAAATAAGACCAAATGAGATAAGGAAAATATTTGGAAATTAAAATGCAAAAGTGAAACAGAAGTCTTTATTGAATATAATAGCAAAATTAACACTGTAGAAAAAGAAAAAAGGTACTGTACTAAGGACTCAATGCTCTCATTATAAAAAGAAATGAGTAAATGAACTAATGATTTTACTAAAACAGAGAGGACTTAAACTGGATGTCTATTGAAACAGATATTAATTGAAATACAAGGAAACAGAGTAGCAATGATAAATAAAATACCCAGCTGCTTAAAAATCAAAAATACTTTTTATATGCTTACCCATGTAAAGAGAGAGAATAGGAGATATTCAGAATAGCAATAAGAAAACTATTTTAGTCATACATATGAGAAATTTTTAAAAAGAATATTAGGTATAGTTGGAAATCTCATTCTGGTAATCATTATTCAAGGAAAGATAAATGATCAAAATTGGTTCTAGAAGAAATGATGTGATTATATGACTAACCATGAAAGATACTAAAAATTTATCAAAGAATTATCTCCATGAGGGCCCTGGCCTCAGATGGATTTAAGGTTATTTGTTTCAAAATTTCTGGCACATAAAGAGAAAAGTCTCCAATGCACTTTACAATGTCCACATAGGATTGAAATTAATAGCAGAAAACAAAAAAGAAAGCTGCACATCAATGTCAGGTAAAATATATGCATTCAAGAATCTTAAATAAAATGCATATAATTAGAATTCAACTGTATATAAATCATGAACAAAAAGGAATTTGACTTTTTAAATATTATATCTTAAATCACAAAGTATAATGTTGTTTGTCAAAACACACTTCTGATGAAAAGTCATACTTAGTAGGAAAATGTATTGAGAGGGACTTTAATTTGAGAAGAAGACAAGAAAAGCCTCCTCCCGGCATTTTTATTGAAAATTATACTGGAAGATCTATGCCACAAAAAAAAAAAACAGAAATAGGTGGCAAAAAAAAAAACAAACTGGAAAAGAGGAAAACAAATTATTAATTGAGGTTTTATGATTTTCTCCATTAAAACCAACAACTTATATATACCATAAAAAGACAAAATCAATGATTTGGCTTTAATTATAGAAATATGATTTAGTAGGTAAACTGTAAACTGTCCTGGGACAGAAAAGCTAAACATACTGCATAGACTATGCTTTAAGAAATCACTTTAAATGCATAGACTAGCTGAAAAATGAAAGAAATCCTCATAAGCTGAAAAGGAATGAATCAATATAAATGAAAGCAGTGGAGAGCTAACAGCTGTCCTGCCTGGTCATACAAGGTGATCCCTGGCGGTTAGAACTTTTGCTTTTATGCAGCCATCAAAAGGAATGAAATCTTGCCATTTGCAACGACGTGGATGGAACTGGAGGGTATTATTCTGAAGGAAATAAGTCAATCAGAGAAAGACATGTATCATATGATCTCACTGATATGAGGAATTCTTAATCTCAGGAAACAAACTGAGGGTTGCTGGAGTGGTGGGGGAATGGGAGGGATGGGGTGGCTGGGTGATAGACATTGGGGAGGGTATGTGCTATGGTGAGCGCTGTGAATTGTGTAAGACTGATGAATCACAGACCTGTACCTCTGAAACAAAAATACATTATATGTTAAAAAGAAGAAGATAGTAGGAAGGGAAAAACGAGGCGGGGGGGAAATGGGAGAGGGAGACAAACCATGAGAGACTATGGACTCTGAGAAACTGAGGGTTCTAGAGGGGAGGGGGTTGGGGGGATGGGTTAGCCTGGTGATGGGTATTAAAGGGGGCACATATTGAATGGAAGACTACATCAAAAACTAATGATGTGATGTATGGTGATTAACATAACATACTAAAATTTAGAAAAAAAACTGCTTTTAATCAGTTATATATGTATAGGATGGAATTGGGCTGGGGACAAAACCCAGAGCATGTGCAAGGTGAAAACTCCCATTGATAGTTCATATAAGCTAATCTATTGAGAGACTGCACCAGTAGCTGCAAATGAGGCTGGGGAAAGTAGTGTTCACCCTCAGCAACATCATGTGTGGTCAACAATCTTACTACTACTTAGAAGAGAATGGATATTGGGGTGGGGGCAAATCCTGGCAACTGTCAAAGAGTTGGTATGCACTAATCATGTTCTCTTATCAGAATCTAATTAGCAACATTAATAAAAAAGATGAACTGTCACCTTTCAAATTTGGAAATTAGGGAATTAATTAAAATTTTACACCTTTTCATAATTAAAACTCTTTTAAAACTAAGAATAGAAGAAAATTTGCTGTCAGAGCTACTATCTGACATTTTACTTGTTTCCTTACTTAGAGAAATAAGACAAAAAAATATACTATTCCTTTTAAAATAAAAAGAAAAATATCAGGTAACTAAGAAATTTAATTTAAAAACTTGAGGCCTTGGGGTGGGGCACCTGGATGGCTCAGGCCATTAAGCGTCTGCCTTCAGCTCAGGCCATGATCCTGGGGTCCTGGGATCAAGCCCTGTATTGGGTTCCCTGCTCAGTGGGGAGCCTGCTTCTCCCTTTCCTTCTCCCATGCTCTCCTCTTCTCCCTTGTGCTCTCACTCACTCTCTTGCTCTCTCAAATAAAATCTTGAAAAAAAAAAGAAAATTCAAGGCCTTTTTGGAAAAAAAATTAAACTATTTGGAAAGATAATAGAAAATAAGCAGCCATGTACAAGGATACAGTTTCTAAAATAGTAAGGATCTTAATTCTCTCCAAATTAATGTACAAATTCATCATAATCCAATTAAAAACCCAACAAACATGTTCTGTCTGAATTGAAAATTTTGTTATGAATATATATATGGAAATATAATGCCATTACATATATGTAATTTTACAGTTGATTGGTAGAAATACAAATTAAAATCATAGCTAAAAGCTTACAGAAATCAGAATTAAAAAATTTATAACTGTGGCAATATTAAGTGTTGGTAAGGACATGGAGCAACAGAATCTCTCCCAGAGAGCTGGTGATAGTGAAAATTGGTATAGCAGTTTTGGGGATAAATTTGTCAAAAGATAGTAAAATTGAAAATCTACATTAATACATTCTGGAAGTGTGACTGCAATTGTGCAGTTGAGAAAAACTCTGCTAAGTGCATGAGGAGATGCGAGTAAAACTGTTCATATCAATGTTGTTTGCAAAGTGTAAACATGGAAGCAACATAAGTGTAATGAATAGGAGAATGAATAAATAATAAAGTGTAAACTCTCAACAAATAATGTTATATACAGTAGCAAAACCAAATGAAGACATACATATATCAGCACAGATAATAATCTCAAAAACCCAATAAAGAGCAAAGAAAAGCAAATTGCAGAGAATACATGTAGTAATATGCCCATTATATAAATTGTAATATATGTGAAACAATGGTATATATCACAAAATAACACATATTTGTATATAATGCCAAGTTCACATACAGTAACTTGAAATGATAAACCCTAATTCATAAAAATGGTTTATTTATTTTTTTATTATATTTATTTATCCTCCAGGGGCAAGAATGAGCAATGAGTTAGGGTAGAGGATTTAGCTATTTTTTTCTGTATTTCACTTCTTAAGGTTGTTGTTACGTACAGAGACTTTTTTTTTGTATGTCTGAACTTTTTTACTCCAAAAAAAGAAGTTCTTGTTTTAATTGATATTCTTATAGAATGTTTTACTTTTGCTGTTTTTCAAATTAGTGTTTGTTTCTTGTTACTCATATATATTCCTCTCTTCTCTGTATGTAGCATAGTCCTGTTTAAAGTAGGAAATATTCTCAGTATTTGAGTTACTCAGGGCCTACGTTAAAGTAGTGACCTAAAGAGTTATTTTGAGAGTGGACTGCTTCAATTCTGCTTTTTTATTTTTTGGTCAGTTACTGTAGCTATATTCTGAACTGTAATCGTCATATAAATTGTAATCTTAAAAGAACAGATAGTAATTTCCACCACAAACTTGTATAGATGTTAGTTACTTTATTGGTTATTAAAGTCATCATCAGCCTCTTTAATATCCACAGACCCAGTGAACCCTGAAAGCAATTTGAGAAGAGATGCTAGTTCATTATTGATAGAAGCATATTCTCCTCCTGACACAAGCTCATAAAATTTGAATTATGGTAGAAACTGCTCTATGTTTTAATCATAAAAAAGGCCTTGGCTCTGACAGTATCCCCTCTGCCAAATCATGTTTTCCTAAAATTAAATGGAATCAAAAGAATGTTGCAATTCTTTTTTTAGAACTATCTAACATAATATGGTTATAATTGCATGGGTTTTGTGGAAAAATGAAATGAAAGATCATTAAGTCCATGCCCAAGTATGCTCAGGAAACTTTTAAATAAAGTTGAGCAATTTATTTACTGTTTCTCAGAGCCACTTATTGTTACGATACAATGAAAATTGAATCCTGGAAATGGAAATCTGACCATTCAGAATCTTTTGTTTTATATTTATTTTTGAATTTTAGGCCTGCCTATTAACACTATTTACAGAATTTAACTTGAGATGCACTGAAGTAGCATGCTATGAGAAAAGAGGGCTATAGGTGGTCACAAATGCTGCTTTTTCCTCCCTTTCCGCTTTCTTTTTTTAAACCTCTGTCAACTTTATACCTCCAGTAAATGGCACACTATACAATGACCTTTAAGTCACCAAATCTGATGACCTTTCCTACATTTTTATTCTCTTTGACTCCTGTGTGTCTTTTGAAATTCTTAACAACCTTTAAAAAAATTCTACCTTTAATAGCTTCCATTTCCCTTCACTTTAAATTATTGGACTTAATTTTTTAAAACATGGAGAAGTATCTGCCTGTTTTAATAAATCAAATGATAGAGACACATTTGAGGAGAAGCTCAGAAACTCCCTTCTTAGTCCTATTCTGTACCCTTTACTGATCCCAAAAGTTATCTTTGTTAATAGGCTGGTAACTGTCACTGCTCTATGACAAAGCTATGTCACTACTCTTCTCAAAGCTATGGAAACGTATTTATAGATGTGCAGATTATTTTTTGGGTTCACTGTCTATAAGTATTGAACTAAAATATACATTGCATGTTAAACATGCTCTTGAAATATAACCTTGTATTGTGTGCTTCTAGATCATGGCCATTCATTTTAATACTTATGTTTTATATGTTTATATGTATTTATCAATACTTTTATAAATTTTTTCTATATTATGTAAGAATGTGCTCAATTGTACATTCCCCCACACATGTGTACCTAGTTATGCTGTGTCAGAGAGGGCTATGAAAAGGAGACAGGTGAGTCCACCCAGGGTTACACTGTTCTTGATACTTCCAATTCATCACCCAGTATTGCCCAGATAAAGAGGATTTCTGCTCTGGGCTTTGCCTTTAGCAGAGCTCTGCTCTGGCACTGGCCCCTATCTCTGTGAGGTAAGAAGTTTGCAGATCAAGGAGCTTGTTCTTTTATAGTGCATGTCTGTCCCTTTAGACTTTGCTCTGAGTAGCAGAATTGTGGCTTCCTCCAGGGTCTGTGTGAGCCTCTACCCTGAGCCTCTACCCTGAGCCTGAGACAGGGCCAGAGATCTGGCCAAAAGTCCGCCTTTTTCAGAGGAAGGGAAAGGTGCGGGATGTGAATGGGTTTGGGGTATGTTATCTGGAGTGTCTAGACATAAGTATGAGAGACCCTACTGGAGGGTCTGCGTTTGGGAATAAAGGTGAATGGTCCCAATCTCGGAGCGGAGCACGAGGAACCATTTGGTCTCCTTGTACTGCCACATTCTAGTGTGAAGACATGAGAAGTACAAGATCTCTAAACTTGAGCCTGGTCCTTCAGGTTCTTAGGAAATTGTATTTGTCAAGATAGGAGAATATAATAATCTTAATAGTTTACTAATTTGATATATAACAGAAATACAGTGACATAAATAATTAGGAGGTATGAGGCTCCAATTAATACTGGTGGCTCAGGACCTGCAAATGTGAGGATGGCTTGTCAGTGTTTCCAGGGTAGATGGTGACTTTGGAGACTCTCATTGAAGTATGTATCCTGGTATTTACATTCTTATATCATCTCCTCCCCTTAAATCTGGGCTCTCCCTTTGGCTTGCTTTCACCAATAGAATATAGCAGAAGTGGCCCTCGGGAGAAGCCATACACCATGCCTGGTACCACTGTCTTGGGAGGGAGCTCAAGCTACTTATGTGGAGAAATCACATGGAGGTGTACATCCTTTGAGAAGGAATGTTCTATTCAGCAAGGAGTGCAGTTAGCTGGGAGCAGCTAGCTGATGCTCCTTCAGGCTCCACCTCCATGTTCAAGCTGGAGCCAGGCTTTTCTCAGTCAGCTCCCAGCCCATGACTGGGCAGGGTGGGGATACCAGGCTCTGGCCACTGCCCAACATGACAGTCTGTGCTGTGGAGCCCCACGGTGAATTGACTGAGACCTTGTCCTCTGCACCAAAGTCCAAGGTTCTCCCTATTGGATTGTTTCCTGCCTTCTTCCATTTTATAGGTGCCAAATCTGCATCATGCCCCAAAGGCATTCTCTGCCCAATTAGGCTTCCTCCCTCTTTCAACTTTCATAGGCATTGCCCCACTTATCCCCCCAGAAAACTGCTGGCAATCCCAACTCCATCTCAGTATCTTCTTCCTGGAGTACCCAGCTGACATAGCCACTGAGGCATGAGCCAGATGCAAGAAGCTAGGACTCAAGCAGCTGACGCTAGTGGAGTCATTTCTGCAGTCCCTAGCCATTCAGAGTCCCCCAGCTGATGCCACGTGGAACAATGACAAGCTGTCTGTGCCAAGTGCTGCCCAAATTGCAGAATCCTGAACAAATGGGAAACACCATGGTTTGAGACTCATAAGTTTTAGGAATGGTTTGTAGCAATAGATAATGAAACAGATATTACCTGAAGCTAGTGATCTCATAGCAAAAAAAACCTAACACATATGGCATTGGCTTGATTCATAACCTTTAAATGTTTAGATACTTATATATGGTGTGTGGACCTCCACTTGTACTCGCACTCCATTCCTGCATATATTACAGCTGGGCCTGACATTGGCTACTGTGAAACTTTGATATTTCTTTTCTTCTCCTTTGCCTTGAATATTCTTAAGTACTTTGTCTTGTTTCTTTTTCCATCTTCTAAGTGTCAGTCTCCTTCAAAAAATTAGCCTTTATACCGCTTAACCAGAAACCCAATTGGGAGGGACCACAAACCAGGGTTGGTACATTCTCTGATCACATCTTCCAAAGGTTATGGTTTTCAGTGGTTGTTGAGAGAGTGGTGGAAATTGTTAGATGAAAAATTGTTAAATAAGGGCCTATATCTCATGTGTTTGTATTAAAAGTCAAACTTTTTCCCTAGCAGATCACCTTGGTTTTGTGCAGACATTACACCCAAACATATAGGGGATATTTTAAACACTACTTCACTATAATTTACCCAGCCTCTGAAAGACTGCCAGGTTTAGTTTAGGAATTTTTACAGTTTATTATTCAAGTGTAGAGAATTTGTTACCTATGATATGTAATTCCAAACACATGTTACTGTTATTACCAGCATGATGATTTTCCATTAATAGGAACACTGGAGTTTTCCCACTAATAATAGAAATTAATGAGCCATAAGCAAACATTTTGAAACCAATTATTCTATAAGGAAAGATGTGTGTGAGTGTGCATATAAATAGATAGACAAAGATAGATAGTTATTCTTCTGGTCCTATAATTGAAACCAGGTATCTAATTTTCCCACCCCTTTGGATTAATTTGTTAAATGCTTCTTTTAAGCTAAAAGATATCTAATAGTGGCAACAGATTAAAGATTTACTGCTTAGTAACTTTGTAATAAGAACCAAAAGCATTAAATTCCTACTCAGTCTTGATGTCTTATTTATTTAGCATTCTTACAATCTAGAATTTTAGATTAGGCATTTTTTTTTTTTTTTGCAATTGAGAAAATAGAGTCTAAGAGGTGTTAAGTAGTTCACCCATCAACACAAAGCGGGTAACTATTAGCATCAGTAGCCACATCCTGCTCTCTGACCCTGAATTTCATGTTGTCTTTTATTTATTTTAGCCTTGAAGTCTTAAGTTAAATCAATGTATCCATTTAGCTAGCCAGTTAAGATCATGAGGAAATGGAAATCAATTGGAAATGAAAAATGAAAAGAAATGGAATACATACACACACACTTTTCCATATGTATGTTTTCATATATATGCTTTTATGTACATTATTAGGGAATATATATATTTATATATATACATATTTCCTAACAATAGAATAAGGAATAGATCCACAGGCACAATTTTCCTATCAGGATAGATCCTGTTAGAAAATAGGATAAAAATATCACTTAATACTGGCAGCTCAACAAGGAGAGAAATTGCACAAAGAGGCACTAATAGGAGTGTAAAGTTGTCGGGAAGCTAAAACTATCTGCCTCCTCTTGGAGTCTGCCATGATTTTGTTTCTTACACCTACCCAGTAGAAGTACATAATGCAGCGTCAAGGTTATCTTTACAATGACCTCAAGGGATCTTGAGTGTATGTCCAACATTCCTCTACCAAATACCCAAGAGAATATAATAAATTAGGGGAAGAAGTACCAATAAGTGCTACAGTCTAAGGAAGAATAGAAATGCCAATGTCTAGAGAAAAAAAATTATTAACCCAAAATTTAACAAAGGTGAAATAAATGTCAGGATTTTACAGCCGTTAAACACTGTTACAGACCGGTGTTTTTAAGTTTTAGCATTCATTTAATCCCCAGGACCAGATTGCTGGTCCTCCTTTCCAGGGTTTCTAATTCAGTAGTCTGGGAGTGGAGCCCATGAATTTTTATTTGTGAAAAGGGGCCAGGTGATGATGCTGATGCTGAAGTTGATTCTGCTTGTCTGGGGACCACACTTTGAGAATTACATCTAACATGGGGAAGTGAGGCTGTGGAACATCAGAGGAAAATCTCCAGATGGAATTCATTTGGAAAAAAAGGTATATATTCATATATCATATGAATTCATATATCATATCATATTCATATCAAATATATGAATACCACTGTGGAACTAATTTCCAACTTCCTAGGTGTTAAGCTAGGTATAACCATAGACACTGCCACAGTTAGCTTGTAAGAACAATTACTGAGAAGTTATCATTGACCAAAGAGAAATACATTGTATTGGCTCAGGAAAAAGTACCAGGTTAATAGAAAGAGAATGTTTGAACCTTCTAAATTAAAAGGAAGATGTATAAATTAAAATCTTATGGAGAAAGGAAGATGAAATTAGGAATTCATGTGAGCACTAATTAGGGTGAGCTGAGGACATAGTTGGAGTTTAATTGTAAGTAACAAAGGGTACAATATATTTCTAATGCCACGTTACCCGAACACTGAGGCTTGCTCTCCTAGGCAGCAGAATTAAAATGACACATGCAAATGAAGATCATAACCAAGATCAGATTTGTGGAACCTTCTCAGAGGGGTTTATAATGTACAGATAATAACATGGCGCTTGAGTTGCCAGTAAAAGAGTAAAGTTTAGCATCCACATTGGGGAGAGCTCCTTGGACCACTAACTTACTGCTTCTCCAGGTAACTCTAATTCAATGGAGATAATAAATCATGTGGTTTACTTACGTTGTTTAACTCACTGGCATCATAATGGGGCGGGGGGGGGGACAAAAACTAAGACAAAAACAGGAACCCAGAATGAGGAAGATACAAAAGTGCATTCTCTTGGAGATCTGTAACTGAACAAAATTCAGTGGCTCTACTTAGAATCATCTCTTAATTTTATGGTTATCATAGAATTTTGGTCCTAAGGAGTAATGGAAGTGGAGCAGGGAGTCAACAGCAAAAAAATACCAGGAAAAGAACGGGACGGTAGCACAACCTTCATAATTTCCAACAATCAAATATAGAAAACAAATCATTTGTTACAGAAATAAAACTCCATGCCACTGTTGTATCTTACCCATTTCCTTATCTCCTGAAGCCTTTAGATTTTTAAGTTGGCTATGTAAAACTGTAGATAAATCTAAATTTTTCATTTTGACACTCTTGTGGACTTGTTACTTTCTAGTAGAAGTCTATACAATCTCTCAGGTACTTCACAATAATTCTGGTGCTAGACAATAAAGTGCCATTCTCCAAGAGAATGAACTAACAAATATCCAAATTAAAGCATGTAGCCTTTTCATCTATAAATAGACAAAGTCTCAAACTTTTGTACAACACTTAATTCCAGACTATCTTGGAAAAGTATTTACAGTAATGTGAGATGAAAATATAATGATTCACATATACAGCATTTTATATGTTAAAGCAGCAATGAGAAAAAAATTTCTACATATATGTTAGGACTCAAAGGAAAAACTTTCTGTATTCCCTTCCTGGAAAAGCAGCAAGAACAGCAACAAAAAAAACTTTCAAAAGCATATTGTAACTCAACAAATGATGAAATTAGAAAATCATGGAGGTGATAGAAAATATATTAGATACTGCAGAATTAGTTAATTAGAAACTGTTAATCATTTGGGTTGGTTCTAATATATATATACCATAGACTAGGTGATTTAACAAATACTTATTTCTCACAGTTCTGGAGGCTGGGAAGTCCAGGATCAAGACACTGTCAGAGTCAATGTCTGGTGAAGCCTACCTCCTGGTTCATAGATGGATGTCTTCTTTCTATAACCTCACAAGACTGAAGGGATGAGGGAGGTTTCTGAGTTTCTTTATGTGAAGACACTAATCCCATTTAGGAGGTCTCCATCCTCATGAACTAATTACCTCCCCCAAACTCTACCTCCTAATACCATCACATTGGGGGTTAGGATTTCAGCATATGAATTTTGGGTGGACACACAATTCGACCTATAGCAGAAAACAACATTAAGAGTTCACCTGGCTCTCAAGAAAAAAGGTAGAGATGAAAATTAAGGGGAGATACTTCTCTTTTCTCAGAGAAATAACAGAGCACAAAGTATGATTATCTTGTATGAAGATTAACCAATTCTCAATTAACTTTATGAATCCAATATGATTATTATATCAAATCTGAGAAAGGTAATGGAAGAAAAGGAAATTCCTGTCTAATTTCTCATATGAAAATTGAAATGGTAAATATTAAAATTGAATTTTTGCATATTGAAAGAATGTGCATAAACGAGATTAATCCTTAGAATGCAAAAGCTTTTCAATATAATTAAATCTGTTATAAAGCATCACATCATTCAATAGAAAATATTTATAATAAAGTAAAAAGAAAAAAGAGCAAAGATACCCCATATCACAAACTTGACTATATTTAAAGCAACTTAAAGTTATTGGTGATGCAAAAAGACTGTAAAGAGGTATAATAATTTTAACTATTGTAATGAATAATATAAAACTATCACTAGTTGCAAATGTACTTAATCAACTAAAATTTATTACAAATAATTTTCAATAGGGTACTCAATTATAGATGCTATATAGGAAAGCTATAAAGGTTTACATATGGCAGAATATAAAATTGAGTAGAAAATTGTGTTTAACAGTTTACTCTTAATTGATGTACCTTGAAATAAGATTATCAAGAAATATGTTGGACCCTAATGATTTAAAAAAAAAAAAAAACTCAAAGGGGAAGAAAATAAGACTTGATTAAATGTATACTGGTATGTGTAACTTTTTTTCTCCAAATCGATGTATGTTTTTAGCATAATAATCACAATGAATATTTTTTCAAAGCTAATTTATTTTATTTGTTCGTAAATTTCTATAGCTTCTTCTATTCCTAAAGTCTCTTTAGTATTCTTATCACTGGTAATAAAGATTCTGATTCTATTTGTAACATTTGACTGCTGACAGATTTCCAGCCCCAACATTCCCCTTTCCTCTTCTGTCTGGGCAATCTGACAGAAAGACTGAGTGTTCCCTCCTAGGACACCAGTAGGAATTCCAAACCACCCCAGCCCCATCCCAGAAGGTGACCTCAGCTGTGTCCCCAGCCACTGTAACACCCCAAGCCAGTTGCCTCTCCTTTGTCTCTCAAGCCATATTTGGACACACAATGAATATTTTAATGATTTTTGGAGAAAGCTTTGCAAAATAAATTTAAGTTTGTAAAAAGGAAATAAGAAAATAGTGAAGACCATTTTGACAAAGAAGAGTAAGGGTATAGGAGGCGGGAAGGATTATATTAACAACAACAACGAAAATTCTCTAAAACTAAAATAATCAAAATACTAATAATTTTAATTCAATGACTAAGTATTTACTGAGCATGTATAAAGAATGTTGGATAGCAGACCTAGCTCAACTTGTCATGTTTATATACATAATATGGATGGACCATTGTCATGAACAAACTTATCGACAGTCTATTTTGGTCCTCCCTCTTTGCAGCCTGTTCAGTGGGGATTAACATCAGGTCTTCAGTTTGGGGTAGCTGTCAGATGTGATTGGTGCAGTAACAAAATTCTGTGTGCTTTGCCCAGATCTGGAACATCAACAGGAACATCAAGAAAAACACCCAGAGTTACTAGCCAGTTTCTTGCAGAAACATCAGAAAGGAAATAAAAGGAAGAGAGAAAAGGTAAAGATGGGAGAAAGAAGGGCACAAAAGACAGAGAAGTAACAGAAAATAGGGTAGAAGGGAAGAAGGAAGAAAAAAAGGAGAGAGGGAACTAGAGAAAAAAAAACATGCAGAAGAAAGGAAGAAAAGAAGGAAAAAATAAAATGAATTATCAACTTAAAACTCTGCAGATGAATACAAAAAGAACCTGGAAATGATTAGATTTTAGAATATGATAGAGAAGCTATTGAAAAGAACACATAAGATTTTTAGAAAATGGAATATGGGCAATCAGTATTGGGACAGAGTTGGATCCCTATTTCAAGTTATGTAGTGAAGTACAGAATGACAAAAAATTTGCAAAATATGACAAAAATCAGTACCTTTCAACATATGAAGGCATCTTATAAATCAGAGGAAAAAATCAAAACACAGAAAAGTAGGCAAAAGTATAAGCGTATGATTTGTGAAAGACAAATAGAGACAATATTCACATACATGAAAATATTTAGACTCCATAGTAATGGAGAAATGCAAACTGAACTATGACTGGTTATTTGTTAACTTAGATTTCAGTACACATGAACACATACACAAACAACATTTTGGGAAATATGCAAGGAAATGGGTTTTCAACACTTCTTCTATTGTGACATTTGTGGAAGGCAATTGGGAAATACGTGTGTTTACTTTGATGTTTCTCTTTTAGGACTTTATGCTAAGGACACAATTACAAGGGCACACAAAAATATATGTATCAATTAGTGGACAAATGATGGCAAATCTTTGTGATGGAATACTATGTAACCATTAAAAAACTCCTGAAGGTTTCAAAATATGAAATGGCCAGAACATATCGTACAAGAAGTGGAAGTGGATTTCAAAATAGCACGCATATTATTTTTACTCAGCATTTTTACTCAGTGTTCTTTATGTTGCTATTTTCATTTAAGAATATATCTTAGAATGTTCTTCATTATGAAGCTGTAATTAACTTTGCTTCTTTTTAGCTTAATACATCTTTGAAATCTCTTCTCAAAACCAGTGTAGGCATTTGTCATATTAGGGATGTTGTGATGGGAATATAAGACTGACCTGAAGCTGCTGGGAAGCCTGCTGGTATCTGCCTGAGGTGAATAGAGGGATGTAGAAAATATGAGCAGGTTATGTAATAATATAGTGTGTTATGGCCATACCTTTAAAACATCGTTAAATGAAAGTAACTCTAAGGCTTTTGCTGACTCTAAAATTCTGTGGTTCTCTTGTATCTTGTTTTTGTCTCTTTATTCCTTCCCAGTCCTTCTTACATTGACTGTAGTACTGGGAACAAGAAGGATCTAGAATAGGAGTGGTGTCACATTTCCCCTCATACCTGGTAGCAACTTTATTTCTTAGCTAATGAGACCCACTTTCTTTCCTGAGCATCTGATCAGCTGTTTTGATTCTTTCACAACTATCTGGCTGTGATTCCTGTTTTATTTACTTTACTGAGAATCTATAAGTTTCTAAAATTGCTTTCATAAATCTTAGGAAATGATTCCAAAATTAGGAAGCCACTGTACATAAGGTAGTTGGAAATCTGTGGAACGTAATCTCATGGCCAAAGAAATGTATGACATTCTGTGTGAATATCTTAAACTAGTGTTTTTGATATTCCTTAAAGAACCTTATTCAAAATTCCAAAAATGGAAGCAACAAATACTCAAGTTGTTTTTTCAATTAATGAGAGACAGTATTACCATTTTTTAATAATTGCATGCCTTGCTGATTTAATACAAATTGTGGGTTGCATGAGAATCATAAATATGTTTGAATAATCTTTTCTGTAGATCATTGAATAGATTGTGCTGTCAGAAAAGGAAAGAAAATCCATACTTAAAATGAGCCTTGATGTTTACTTTTATGATACTGAGGGAGTTCAAATACTTTCAATCAGCAGAACAATAATACCAACCATAAAACTTCATTTATAGTCAACATATTCTTCATGGGCATGAGAATCTACTGTTATATTTTTAAATGGTGTTGAGTGAGGTGATTGAAACAAAATGATCATTTCCAGAAAATTCAACAATTCAGAGCTCTTCTTTCTATGAGTGTTTTTTTAAACATGGTTTTGTTTTTCATTATGCTGTGTATTATTGTACAGGTATTAGTGCATTACACATTGTAGAAGAAGAATTAGAAACATGTCAATTAGCTGATCTTAAAATTAAACCCAGAATATGTTTGCCGGATTTTATTTATGTTGATAAGTAGTAATGCTGAAAGTGTTCTACACCTTATAAAAAATCAATGTATTGAATCAAGTGCTAACCTTACACCACTGTAGTTTATTTCAAACCTTTGAGTGAGTGTGCCCTTACCTCCTCTATTTACAAAGGAAATGAATTTAAAAAGAAATGCTCTTGGGGTGCCTGGGTGGCTCAGTCCTTAAGTAGCTGCCTTTGGCTCAGGTCATGATCCCGGGATCCTGAGATTGAGCCCCGCATCGGGCTCCCTGTTCAGCGGGGAGCCTGCTTCTCCCTCTCCCACTCCCCCTGCTTGTGTTCCCTCTTTCTTGCTGTCAAATAAATAAATAAATAAAATCTTTAAAAATAAAAATAAATGGTCTAGGGGATCTAGTTGATTCCTAGGTGACCAACCCACCTGAGTTTATATGTAACTTCTTTCTGTTTGTTCAGAATATGGCTTGGTATAAAATTTACTTCATCCTCAATTCCTCACTAGAAGAAAAATGGAATAAATAAAAACACACTTAACTTATCAGTGTGTCCAATATTTTTCAACCAACTAAATGTAAAATAAGCATTTGTCATTTGTGACAGTCAGTGTCTCTATGTACAGTTGGACATGTGAAGTTGAAGATACGAATGTTCTGGAGGCTGAGAGAGGGATGAGCCTCTTATCACCAAAAACATTGTGGCTTAATCAGAAGCACTTACAAGATAGTGTATATTTGAAGATACCTTCCCTAAGGATACTAATCTTTCTTCATAACAAAAGTGATAATTCAGTTGGTTTATCACAGAAACACTGCTTATAATCACTACTGAAAAATTCCTTTTTCTCTCTTTTGAGTTTGTGCAAGGCCATTTCTAATGGATTATTCAGCAACATTTAACTCATTGTTCAGTAAACCTAACATTTATTCTGTAATTTTTCTTCCTCTTTGCTTATTTTCCTTTTCATCTTGTTCCTTCTGTAATCACTTTGCTGTGCCATTTTTTGTCTGCCCTAAAATATTCTCTTATCTAAAATGATTTTGGTCTGTCAAAATAGACTCTCTCAGAAAGGATTTTCTTTTTCAAGCATTCCAGATTCAGAATCTTCTCCTTTCCCCTGACATTCTTACTTTATGATTGAATTCTCTCTTATTTCTTTCCGTAAGAATGAATGATTCATAGAACAAACATGCTGAAGTGGGAAGTTGCTGTGTTTTGATACACTGTGTGGTTAGTTCACACTTGCTTTACTTTTATTTCACATGTAATGAAGAGGTTTTCCAATTTTAGCCACACCTTTGAAATTAAAATCAGTCAGTGTCTAATGGCTCTAGAAGGATCACTATTCTTTGTGGTCTGCCACAGAATTTAGAATTGATGCATTATATGCAAAAGATTTGGGATATTTGAAAGATAGTTGTGTTTACTGATTATACTTACATTTTTATTTATTTTTTAAAAAGATTTTATTTATTTTGACAGAGAGAGACACAGCGAGAGAGGGAACACAAGCAGGGGGAGTGGGAGAGGGAGAAGCAGGCTCCCACTGAGCAGGGAGCCTGATGTGGGGCTCAATCTCAGGACCCTGGGATCATGACCTGAGCCAAAGGCAGACGCTTAACAACTGAGCCACCCAGGCACCCCTATCCTTACATTTTTAAAGAAGAAGATTCCTTTTCTTTGGTGGATGTAGAATGGCACTCCTGTAGTATCTTGCTTCATGTTACTATAAAAGGATGCTGGACTTCATTTTTCTCTTGTCTTGGAATTATAGCCAAGTATCCACACATAATAAAGAGAGCCACCAGACACATCATGAATGACCTCATTAAGGAGTATCAGACCCAGTTACAGGAACATAAACATCATGCCCTACCCATTTCTTAAAGAACTAGATGAATCTAAGGGACAGAAGACATTGGGAATACATTATTCCTGTTAAGGGAATTGCTCTGTTCTATCTTTTGGGAGAAAAGATGGAAGGTTAGACCTTCCCACTGAATTCAGGTACCCAAAAGGGATATAATAGTAACTGGCATTTATTGAGTATTCATTCTGTGCCAGGGAGTAGACTAAACACATCACACTTACATGAACTCACCTGCTTCTCACAGCTACCTTCTGATGTAGGAGGAGCTGCTATTATCTCAAATTTACAGATGAGGAAATAAGAAGTACAGAAGAACATCTTGCTCAAAGTTACACATAGCTACCACCCATCAGAATCTGGCTTCAACTCTTTCCATATTTTTTGTATCCAGATGCTTTACTCATTAAGAGTTATATTGCCTCTCACTGACAGGGATTTGAATTATGGCAAGAAAAGAAAACTAGAACACTATTCCTTGATTGAACATCTGTTTACACATCAGACTTGCAGATTTGTGCTCTGTTCCTATTTAAGAAGAAAAGAAGGTATTAGAAACTCAGAGTGGTTGGAGATAGCACCATATTTCTACTGTGTTATGGCAGAATGCACAGCATTCCTGTGCATCAGGTGGACACCCTAAGAAGTAGAAAGTCTAGGTCCATATTTCCAAAATCCTGCCCAACAGAGCTGCCTATCAGGCAAAGGGACCAAAAAGTAAGAGCCATGGAAGATGCCAGTGCAGGAGGGAACTGGAGGGAGGATTTGGAAAAATCATATCAATCAATATTTCCCATGCAAAGCCTATCAACCCAGACCCCATCAGAGAGTCAGCATTTGGATTCCTGCCTAAGGGAGACAGTTGTTAAGCAAGAAAAGACTACAGTTTTATCTTTTTTAAAAATCCAGGCATAATTGACATAAAACATTCTATTAATTTCAAGTGTAGAACATAATGATTCAGTATTTGTATAAACTGTGAAATGTTTACCACATTGTCTAGTTTTCCCATCATCACATAAAGTTACATGATATGCAATACATATTGTTGACAATAGCCACCATGATATACACAATACCTCCCCATGACTTATTTATCACTGGAAGTTTGTATGCCTTTACCCAACCACCCCTCCCATCAGGCAACTACCAGTCTGTTCCCTACATCTGAGTTTTGTTTTGTTCATTTTTTTTTATATTCAACATATAAGTGAAAGCGTGGTATTTGTCTTTCTCTGTCTGGCTTATTTCACCTAGCATAATAACCTTGGGGTCGACCCATGTTGTTACAAATGGCAAGATTTCATTCTTTTTTAGGGCTGGATAGTATTCCACTGCATATATCTACCACATTTTCTTTATCCATTCATCTATCAGTAGACATTTAAATTACTTCCATATCTTGGCAGTTGTGTATAATGTTGCAGTAAACATAGGGATGCATTTATCTTTTTGAATTAGTTTTTGTTTTCTTTGGATACTCAGTAGTGGAATTGATGGATCATATGGTAGTTCTATTTTTAGTTTTTTTTTAGGAGCCTTCGTACAGTTTTCCATGGTGGCTACACCAGTCTACATTTCTACCACCAGTGTACAAGGGTTCCCTTTCCTCACCATCCTCCACATCCTCACCAACACTTGTTATTACTTGTCTTTTTGATATAAGCCATTCTGTCAAGAGTGAGGTAATATCTCATTGTGGTTTTGATTCATATTTCTCTGATAATTAGTGATGTTAAACATATTTTCATGTGCCTCTTGGTTATCTGTATGTCTTCTTTGGAAAAATATCTGATCAGATCCTCTGCCCATCTTAAAACAGGATTGTATTTTGGCACTAAGCTGTATGGGTTCTTTATGTATTGTGAATATTAACCCCTTACCAGATGTAAGATTTGCAAATATCTTCTCCCATTCAGAAGGTTGCTTTTTTTGTTGTTGTTGATGATGGTTTTCTTCTCTGTGCAGGAAGCTTTATAGTTTGATGTAGTCCCATTTGTTTATTTTTGTTACCATTGCCTTTGGAGTCAAATCCAAAAAAAAAAAAAAAAAAAAAACCAAACTATTGCCAAGAGCAATATCAAGAAGATTTCTGCCTATGTTTTCTTCTAGGATTTTTATGGTTTCTGGCATAATACTCAATTCTTTAATCCATTTTGAGTCAATTTTTATGTATGGTGTAAAATAGTTGTCCACTTTCATTGTCTTGCATGTGACTGTCCCGTATTCCCAGTACCATTTATTGAAGAGACTGTCCTTTCCTACAATTAAATCTTTTAAGTGGAAAAAAAATTGTCATTTTTTCTGATCTTTATCTAAACCTCATTGCTGAAAGTCCTGGAAGAGAAGTAGAGGTAACAGGAAGGAAAATGAAGAGCACAGATTTGCCTTCCCTAGCCTTTGACTTTAGGGAAGGATTGATGCAGGACTGAAGGGAAAAATTAGAGAACTAAATTAGATAAAATTTTAAAGTGGATTAAATGAACTGAATTGTTAAATACTTGAATTATTAGAAAGTTATTGGATCTGCCCAAGTTAATTTTAAGGCACAGAAAAAGAGTAAACAGAAACAAGATTATAGGGGGGAAAAGAATTGGGAGAAAAAATCAAACTCTTTCATGAGGCTTATCTATGGATTCAGATTGTTCAGTAAATTAGCCACCTAGGACTCTGATTTCTTATTGTAGATGAGACGCTGCTTACTTCAGATTAGAAATATATTCACGTGATCACAGTCATGATACACTTGGGACAGTACAAAATGGGAAGTTTTATTTTCTGTGACTATGTGGGTTTTGAATTCAGTGTTGTGTATTTAATGACTATATTTATAACTGCATTGTTTTTTTATTCAATAATATACTGAGTGTGTATCTTCTTGACACTCTTGTAGGCCATGTGGTATATAAACATGAATGAGACATGGTCTGTACTTTCTAAGTAAATCAGTGATGCAGTGCAGAAAATGTAGGTAGGTAATGATCACAAAATCTTTTAAGTACAGTGGTGGAGTCACAGTGTTAGGAAGCACAAAGAAGGGCAACCTGCCAAGTCGGAGAAATCAGGAAGGCTTCATGGAAGAGATCTAGATCAAAATATGAAACATATTTTAGAGGTGCTACTCCTCATTTTCTGCACTTTATCTTTAATTCTTTATCCATAACAGGAAACTCCTTCATGCCTTGAACATTCTCACTCTTTGAAAATCTAATGTTCAGCATTCTTAAGATTCAGGTGAAAAGCCATTTCTTAAGAAAAAAGGTAACCTGAACTGTAAATCTCAAATTTTCCTCCCTGTTACTTTGTCAGAGCTCTCTGATTGCTTCACATCTCCTCATAAGTAATGCCTGTGTCAACTTCATTAATACATTTATACCCCCAGGAAATTATAAGCTTCGTGAGACAGAGAATCCTGTTTTCTTTACTATCATTCTTCTGGCATCTTGCAGGTACACAATAAATATTTGCTGCATTATTTCCATTGCCATTATGTAGTGAATCATTAATCAGTGTGATTATTTTGGCCTTTGGCACTCCTTTCTTCCTGCTGCTTCCTTGAATTTAGTGATTTTATTGTTCATGAGCTACCTAGGGCCAATCTAAATGGGCCCATTGTCTTTAACTACAATTGTTCCAGGCTTCAGCTCAACTCTGGGCATTCCATAAAGAGATTCCTTCTTCTGTATGAACTGTGTCAAGGAATTCTTCTAGGCTCAGCCTCTTGAAGCTACTTACATCCTCTGCTCTCAGTCATTCTCTTTATATTCATTTATTCTTCTTTGGTTCCTTGAATCCAAATTCTACTCTCACCAGTGTTAATCTTGTGGCCTTCACATGCCCTCCTCCCAACTCTGAGTGTGTATCTTCTTGACACTGTTGTAAGCCATGTGGATATATGAACATGAATGAGACATGTTCTGTACTTTTTACTTCTTTTGGGGAGGTTCCAAGACAGTTTTGGTGTGGAAAGAATTAAATCTTTTGTTTAGAATTAGAATTTTGAGCTATCTCATGGTTTGGAGGATAGAAAAATAAGCACAAATAAATGCAATACAATGAAACGTGATGTTATATTTAAGTAGTGCTTAGATTTTCTATTTTTCATTACTGGCCTTTCAAAATAAAATATTAAGTGAACCTATGTGGTTGGAATAACTAATCTTTTTGATAATTTTACTCCTACGATCTATTTTCAGGTACAATAACTTAAACAGAAAAGGAGGCTAAAATTTTATCATTTGTTTTTGGTTCCATTCTATGTTTCTGCCCTTGACATCCTCATCCTGATAATTTTTGTTTTCCATGAGGGTACAATCCATAAGCCACAAAAGCCAGTACAAAACAAAAAATGGGGATGCAAATATTCTGTGGCCATTTGTGTCCAGTGATATACATGGTAATGGTTAGGAAAATCACATATCTTTGCTGTGATTCCCCCCCACACACTTCCCAAATTCATTTTCTTATTTAATCCATAAAGTAGCATTATAATATAAGCTAGGAATGCATCACCATCATCAATTTTCAAATATAAAATTTGTCTTAGTATCTTCAAATGTCTTGTATGAGCTTACATGGCTAAAAAGTTGGTAGAACTGGGTCTCAAATATAGGTCTAGGTCCAGGCCTGTGTGTGTTAAACTTTGTACTTTTTCATGAGATTACTATGCAAATAAAAGCATTGTTGAAGCATTTACTGAGTGTGTAAGTGATAGTAGTGGCTATCATAAATTAATACCTAGTGGCAATTAGAGTACACACTTACTAGAGGATGAATCTTTCTAATTAAAATTCTGAACTTCCATGCAAATGATTGGTACATCCCCTACTGACATCCAGAAGTGTTGAAATGCACACTACAAACAAAATTGAATTCATTTCTAATAAGCAATTTTCTTTTAGTGCCAGTGCCCATCATCACTGTCACCATTTCATTTCTCATAATTCTTTAAAGAAAATGAATATGCTAAATATTTGAAAGTTACTCACATTGGAATTTTGCCACAGAGGTCTTCTGACATTACCAGATGAAAGGCTGTGGATTTTCCGTCATTTTTAAAGTTGATAAAAATATCTCTATTGCCTTTTCCCAATTCCAAACACTCATGCTATCAAAGGTGAAATAAACTTTTGTCTTATATAAGAATATGAATCTAACTTTTAGCTTTTGGGATTGGAAAGCAAAGGCTGCAACCCCAAGATTGGTAGAGACATCCTGTTGTATTTTTTAACCTCTGCATAAGTGAACTGTGTCTTAAAAACACTTCAGTCTTACCTTGATAAATACAGTATAGGCCTTGAAGAACCATTGTACTCTGTAATTACCTTGATTAAAGAAGAATAAAAAAGGTTTCACAGCAATCAAAGGGCTCTCAAACTCTTATATGTTAACAGCCATTATCTCCTTGCTTCCAGCACACAGGTGTTAGTTGAAGTAAGGGACTAGTTATGCCCTACTGACAGCCTTTGATTAATCTCTTTTGATTAGCTCTTTGCAGAATAAATTTTTTTTTAATTTGCTAATCAGGTTTCCTTCTGATTAATGCCACAGTAATCATTTAAGGAAATAGAATACAATGCAAAATGTCCCTCACTGAAAATATGCTCTCACTACTATAGCAGAAGCATTTGTCTTTACTATGTGTTACCATTAGGTATTGAGACATAATGTTCTCAAGTAATTGAGTAATAACAGAACCTAGCTGACAAAAGTGGCATATTTGATTCTCATTTTTAAATTAGTGGTGACCATGAGTTCATGGGATCCAGGCTCAATAAAAGAACCATTCAGTATGCAAGACAGCTATCCATTGGGTTTATGTTATCTTCTAACTGATTGATTTGCACTGTACACACACATCCTGTTTCTTTAACCAAATTCAGATGTAATTTATTATGTTGATCTTAGTTTTTTTTTTAATTTTTTTTAAAGATTTTATTTATTTATTTGATAGAGAGAGCAAGGGCAGGAACACAAGCAGGAGGAGTGGGAAGGGGAGAAGCAGTCTTCCCGCTGAGCAGGGATCCCGATGTGGGGCTCGATCGCAGGACCCTGAGATCATGACCTGAGCCCAAGGCAGACGTTTAATGACTGAGATGTCCAGGTGCCCCGATCTTAGTTTTTATACACTTAAATGTTTTCAGTTTTTATTTTTAGTGACTCTGTCATTCTGAAGTCTAGTTTAAAAATAGTCTTAATCATTCCAACATTTAAACTAAAGAGAATAAGAAGCAAAACTTTCAAAAAAATAATGATTAACTTTCTTTGAATCTTAGGTGAACATATCATTTCTACTAGAAGATTGCATAGAAAAGATTATATTAAGTGTAGAGTGTTTCATTTATACATATTTGACTTCCTTTGTTTTATTTTTCAAATTTAGTAAGATGAACACATTTGGTATCATTGACTGTTATTTTCACATTCTCTCATCCAAACTGTTAGAAAGCCACAGGAATTTAACATCTTGATTGTAATGCACTCTTGGCCAACCTTGGTGAAACAGTTCACACATAAATGAAGTTAAGATGGTGAGCCATTAAAAATCATAAGTGATTTATATGAAGTTGAATCATCCATGCTTCCTTAGGGGCCTATACTGGACATTCTAAATAGTCTCTATTAAACTTATTGTCTCAGTCATTTTTTCCGGGCCTATGGTTTTCTCTGAATCATTAATTTGTCCTCCATATAGATTATTATGAGATACTCTCCTCTTGGTTATATTATAATGAAAAATGATATCTTCTTCCATAAAGTCCATTTAAAAAGAAAAAACATTTGATTCTAGTTTTAGTATTTAGGCAGACAAAGGCAATGTAGTAGCATGTATTTTTTTCTTTCTTTCTTCTATGTTTGTTGAGGTGTAGAGGTAGAGAAAATAAATTTAAAAAATTTATTTTAGATGTGCATCTTTTAGGAGATACTTCAGTTAGAATCTACTTGAAATATTAACTAAATAGAGATATTGTTCATAGTCTGACTAAACTCCTTCTCTTAGCGAATATTACTGCAAGGCCACCAGAATGTACTTGGCCAATGGCAGCATTTGATAGTGACCAATGTTCCTTTCTTTTTTTTTTAAAGATTTTAATTATTTGAGAGAGAGAGAAGGAGAGACAGTGAGAGAGTACAAGTGGGGATGAGAGGGAGAAGCAGGCTCCCCACAGAGCAAGGAGCCCCACGCGGGGCTCAATCCCAGGACCCTGGGATCACAACCTGAGCTGAAGGCAGAGACTTAACCTACTGAGCAACCCACATGCCTCCTGCAATTATTTACCTACAGTCCTTAACAAAGAAATATATCAGATCCTCAATACAATACATTTTTTGACATTTATCTCAAAAGAAAATAGAAAAAAACAATTTTGTGAGTAGAGGGTCATGGTGATGACACAATGATAGATCGTGTCCTCTGAATATCCATACCTAAACCCAATCACAGGTTTTACAAGGCTGCTTCCATCAGTAAGAAATTACAGGTCACTGCTCCCTGTGCACCCAGAGAACACGCTTCTGCAGGGCAGGGTAGAGGAGATGCAATTATTAAGTTGTGGTCAGTCAGTACCTATTTATTTGAGTGTATTCTGGGTACTGTCCTAGGTGTCAAGGGTATAGAATAAAACTTGAAGACCAGACGTCCAACTCTCAAAGAGTTTATATTCCCAGGGGAAAAGAAAGCTGGTAGCTTAAAAGATGAAAAATAAGATAATTCCAGCTATTGAAAAGTGTAAGAAGATTTAAAGTAGAGTAAAATGATTGAGCCTGATTGGTAGTTTGATACATGGAGCTAGGGAAGTTAGGGAGACCTCTTTGAAACAAAAGATTTGAGAACAGTTTAAATGATGAGAAGGAGGCAGACAGGAAGGTCTGGAGAAAAAGTCTTTTAAGCCAAAAGGATAAGTACATAATTTTGAGGTGAGAATGAAGTTGATATGTTTCAGGAAACACAAACCTGGAGCATGGCTGGGGTCAGTCAACTCAAGGCCATGGGGAGAAAGTAGGGGTGAATTTGGAAATGTAGGCTGGGGTCAGATGAAGTGTGGGTTTGTAAGCCATGGTAAGGACATCTATTTTTTATTCCAAGGGTAATTTCTTTTTCTCTATGCAATCAGGTTCAGTTTTCTTGTGTTTATCTTCAAATTATTTGAGAAAAATCCTTGGAAGTTTGAAAGAAAATGTTAGCAAGAGAAAAAAAAGTTTTAGAAAAGAAAAAGGCTGTATAGAAAGATTATGTGGTAATGAACCCAAATTCATCTTCCCCAATGTCTTTATTTCTTATACCTCTTTTCTTTCTCCCTTTCCTCCTCTTTCTCCTTTCCCTCCAATACGGAAAAACTGTTATTGCTGTCTCCTGACTATCATGGCCCAAAAGACAGTGTCCAGTGTATTACCAAGTGCATTTCGAACATGTAACAACAGTGGATATGAAGAAATGAATGAACAGATGATTGAATAGATGGATAGATGGCAGGATCTCTCGTTCAAGGGAGAGAATGCCCCAAAAAAAGTTTGTACGGATGGGGCATCTAGGGGTGGTCCTTGGGCAGACATCAAAGAGTGATAAAAAGGTAACACCAAGAATGGAAACTGTCAAGAGGCAGAGCCAACAAGGGTCACACTTGGAAATTAACGAGAAATGGTCCAAGGTTAACACAATAAGGTGTGTGTGTGTGTGTGTGTGTGTGTGTGTGTGTATGTGTGAGATATGGGTTCTTGACTTCACAATTTTACAGAGCATTTCAGGCTAGAGAGAGAAAAGAGAAAAATTAAATAAGTGAATTCAATACATTTATTAAAGGTGCATCCATTTAAAGTAATTACATTCTGGGTAAGATTCAAACCTTATTCAAGAGATAGAACACATTATTGTACTACATTATATTGAAAAAATACAAACAATATAGGTTATTACCACAAATAATATAGTAATAACCAAGGGTTTCATGTTGTATAGATTTATATTTTCTATATGCTTTCTTACTATAACAGAACATTTAAATTTTATTATACCTGGACAGATATATTACACTGTCACTCAATCTATATAGTAATATAATCTAAAATGTGAACTAGGCATTGCTTTTTTGATTTAAATGTAAGTGTGCCCAACAGAGAATAAGTTTACATAAACATTCTCAAGTGTGTTAAAAGAAAGAAAAATCAAGAAAAAATGTGTTGTAGATTTTAGCTGAAGAGGAGTGAAACAGGCTTCTCAATATCAAAATGAGACTCAAAGGCTGTATTTGAAAGCCTTGTTGGATATCTTCAACTTTTTAAAACTCTAAGATACTGTCCTAAAATCCCTAACTGTACAAAATCATTTAGGCATTTGAAGGACATTGAGGATATGTTCACAAAGTGAAGGTAGAAAGAAAAAGTAATCGCTAATGTTCCATTTGAGCTGTGAGCAAGAGCGGCCCCTTTCCAGGGAAAAGAACAGAAGGTTAGGCACAAAATAAGAACTAAATGTTCCTTGTAACTTTGCTTCTCAAAGTTGGGGAGCTCACGGATCAGCAGCTTGTCAGAGACAGATTCTCAGACTCCACCCCAGACCTTCATAGCCAGAATCTGCCCTTGACCAGGTACCTATATGCACTCCATGCCTGTTCTAGTCTGAGAAGTGCCCCCGTAGACTATGAAAGAGCGCTGATGGAACTTTGGGTTTTCTTGTCAGCATAAGATAAACAGAAAGCGATGCAAGTGAGACCAACCCAAGATTTGCCACTTAAGGTTCTTTAGTGTTTGGGGTTAGCACTGATATTTAGACCAAAAACAAGATTAAGGAATGTGAAAAGATGATTTTATGGCATTGTGTTTGGAGGTTATATTGACAGTTTTGCACCTACCAAAAAAAAAAAAAAAAAGGAAAAAAAAGTTCAATTGTATTTTCTCTTTGGAGACCTTGAAGAAGCTAGAAAAATCCTTTTCCCCACATTGTTCACCTTGCAATCTAAGTCTTTTCTTGAAATATCTTTTATGTCTCTAATGATCAATGCTCCTTCATCACTCAAAAGTGTTCCTGACTTCCTATGCCCTCCAAAAAGGCATTCTGAAGTCATCAGATAAGAGTCCGAACTTCCTTGGCTGTATCCTAGCCCTGACGTTAAATTCCTTACAAGATACAGATTTGACCTTGTTCTCAGGACACCCCTAAGTGCTCCAATTTCTAAGAAATATCTGATGTTAGGACCTCACTGTGTAATCATGCCTCCTGCCTTTAGTTCACTCACAAGGGCTTCTGTAATCCTTCGCCACCAGGGATGTCTCTGTTAGTTCTTATGTTCATGGATTCATTCAGGCACTTCTTCCCTCATTCATTTCATATTTCCCAACTCTGTGTTAGACAGTAGCTTAGTGCTGAGGATACAGGATAAATAAGCCTCAGGCATGGCCCTTGGGAATTTAGAATGATTTAACGCGGATAGATTTCTCATATACTGGTAGTGCATGCACACGTGTTTCTTTATTTTCTGATTGCAAGGAAATGCCGGAAAATATGAACGGGCCCTTCTTTTTCCTGACAGGCTATGGTGTATGGAAATGAACTTTTATGATAATAGATATTACTACTCAGTTCTTAGGATTTACCACGCATGCTTCTGAGTGGATTATCTACCCTAACTCACTTAACCCTCACAAGAACCACATTCCCCTCCACCCCACATTTTCCAGATAAGGAAGGAGAAAAGACAGAATTAAGTACCTGGCATAGCCTGGAAAGCTGACAAGCAGAAGAGCTTGAATTCACACGGAAGTGATCCGGCTCCAGATTCCTCACCTCCTAAGATTCACTTTGAAGCGTGTTGTCACCTTATAACATAAATTGCCTCTCAGTACCTTTTTGGTAGATGAAAATAATATCTCCCTCATTTTACGTTCTCATTCTCTCCTGTACCAGAGGTCTACAACTTATGGCCCAGGCCAAATTTATTTTTGTAAAATTTTATTGGAATGCAGCCATGCCCATTTATTTACATTTTGCCTATGACCGCTTTTGTGCTAAAGTGACATGGGATGAGTTGTTGTGGCAGCGACCTTCTGCCTGAAAGCCTAAAATATTTATTATCTGGCTCTTCAGTATAAAATTTGCCAGCCCCTGTTCAAACGTGAATAAAATCAATTCATACCTTACGTATTACATAAAGCAATTTGAGCGGTAATGCCTTCTACACTGAATATAACTTAGAATGAGACTTAATGGAGGAAAATAAAGAAACTACATTTATTTCAGGCATATACTTTTTAAATAGTCTCAGTAAGAATTGGAGGGTAAATAATTCATTCTTTCAAAGAGCTGGCTGCTTTATGCCCTTGCTGAGTGCCTCTGTGGATGGCATCAGTGACCCTGGTGTTGGGAAACTAGGTTGCATACAGTTACCATTTCCTTTTATTGTTGTTTCATGTCTCCAAGCTCAATAATGCTTTTTTGTTAGTAATTATTTAGCATCACCTGAAACTGTGGAATAACTTTATGTAATATTTTATTGTGTAGGAGAGCCTGGGTGGCTCAGTTGGTTAAGCAGTGGGTTCTTGATTTCTGCTCGGGTCATTATCTCAGGGTCATGGGATCGAGCCTCAAGTGAGACTCCACTCTCAGAGGGGAGTCTGCTTGAGATTCTCTCTCTCTCCCTTTTCCTCTCCCCCGCTCATGCTATCTAAGATAAATAAAATCTTAATAAAAAATTAAATAAAATAATAATTTCTTGTGTAGTGCATATTTACACTGTCACCGGAAAAGAGGAGAAAGAATATTTGCTTTATTTCAGTTATTGGAATGCCAAGACTTGAAAAAATATTAAATCAGATTTATTTTTATTTTTTCACTTTTAGTGGGAATGTGGTCAGTATTTATCTTGTTCCGTCAATGCTTTTTATTGCCTTTTATTTCACATAAAATATGAAAAGTATGCTTTGAGTATTTTTTTACTACTTTAATTACTTAGAGCTTAATTTGTTTTTAACAACTTAATAGGTAAAATCAAAATAGAGCATTTGGTTGTATATGTATCCTAATTTGGAGTGCATTTAAGGAAAGCAATCATTTGCACAAAATCATTTTACATGACAAAGTAAAGGAAAGTGTAATTAAAATAAAAATTATGGTGTTTTAATAAAGTTGAAAGGATTTTTTTTTCTTAATCTTTCCTTTATTGTTCATCTGGGGTTGTGAATTTGCATTTCTTATTGAGAAATACTGATTTCACTCTTCATCTTATTTTCACTGAAACTACAATTTTTGAAAGTAGAAAATTCAAACCTTTTCAAAATAAGAAAGAATTATAATTTTACACATGCAAATTATTCTTTACGTTCTGTTTCTTAAAAATGGCTATGTAAATATGTAGTTTTAATAAAATGTTCTTTGGTAAACTATAATGAAAAACAGTTTGGTTAGAATTAGAAATTAAGAGATTGATTCTTTAGGTTACGACAAGGAAATGTATGGATTTCCATACATGTAAATTTTATTCCTAGTGGTTTAGACTCTGTTATTTATCCTTTGAAGCTTAATTAGTTAATTTAGACATATAAGAGCTACTTCTAAAATGCTTTTTCCCATGGACATTTGATACAAGTTCAACTGTCTTTTTTTTTAAAGATTTTATTTATTTAATTGAGAGAGAGAGAGAGAGAGAGAGAGCACCGGCAGAGGGGAGAGGCAGAAGGAGAGGGAGAAGCAGGCTCCCTACAGGGAGCCTGACAAGCAGCTGGATCCCAGGGTCCTGGGATCATGACTTGAGTCTAAGGCAGACACTTAGCCACCAGAGCCACTTAGATGCCCCCAAGTTCAACTGTCTTTTTGGGATTCTTCTCTGAAGAAAGCCATGACTTAGACTGGTTCATTTACTTATTTAAGTAAATGGACTTTTTCATGGTCTACTAATTAAAATTCAGAATAGAGTAGCCTAGTTTTTGTTTTGCTTTAAGTAATGCATTTAAGTTGTGGATACTTAGAATACTGTGTCAAAGCTTTGAGCACTATATTTATTGTCATTTCATATCCTTGGTAGGAAAGTTTGTTTGGCTTAGTTTTGTGAATGGAATGATAATGATGGATGACACTGCTTTTCCCAGAAAAGAGAACCTGACTCTACTTGGGTATCTGTGTATCATCACATACTCAGGAATGGACTCTGATAATATTTGAGCAGTCTTATCATATAATGATAAAGTTGAAAGCAGTGGCCAAAGAGAGTGCTGCTTTGGGACATTAAATATAAATATATGTCAAATTGTAGAAATAATACTTTTGCAGTCAGAATAAAAAATTTCCATTGCATATTGCTTACCTGTCCTCACTGTCCCTTCTCAAAAAGGCCGAAGAATGTTGATATTCAAGCCAGTCCTTTTGATTGCTCCTTCCTTTCATGTCCATAATGCTATCACACAGTGAGTTAGACTGCTGACTCACAGGCCTGTGTCATAATCCTTCTGTGACAAAAATTGATTTGATAGCGTGTATTAGGTTGATGGCGACAAGGTCAATTGAGTTCGATTTGCTTTTGTCTCTAAGTAATCAATTTTGTTCCTCTGGTATGTGGAGACCTTAAAAGGCCTGGAGAGTTTTAAATATTTCTACTCAACAAAGGTTTATTATTCAGATATAAAAGAGTTCATTTAACCTCCTTTGCCTATAACGTTTCACAAAAAGACTATAATTTCATGATGAAAGCTTAAGTGTTTTTGTTCATTTAGAAATGATTTCAGCACTGGCTTTTTTTTTTTTTTAAATCATAGAATATTCTTAGCTTAAGCACACCTCCACAGAGAGGTCTTTGCTAATCCTATTATCTGAGTACATCACCCTGTAATTCTCTCTCTTTGACTGTAGTTTTTGTTTATCTTTCCTTAATGCCTACCAGATTTGCAATTGTGTTTGTTAATGCTTGCTCCTTTCACTAGTTTGTCAGCTCTACAAGAACTGGGGCTGGGTCTATTTTGCTCATAATTCTATCCCAAACACCTAGTTGTAATCATGGCACATAGAAGGTGTTTAACAAAATACACATCGAAAGAAAAACATTGTCCATTATCTGAGGAGTTTGGAAATCCTGAGGCTACTACAGAACCTGGCTTGGTAGTCTCCTTGGCTTGAAGGGGTTTAATGAAGTTATTTGAATCCTTTCTTCTTATACTGGGATGGAGAATGGAATTTTAGCCACCCCAGCATCCAGTTTGGGTCATGAAACTTTTTTTTTTTTATTACAGTGCAATTTATTGCTGTGTATACCTTTATTCATTAAGTCATTCAGCAAATATTTACTAAGCAGACCCTGTGTACCAAGCACTACACAGATAGGGCTCTTTCTCCAGTAGATTTTAGAATGCAGTGGGGAGACCCATATTAATTAAGCAAATATTTTTGGAACATGTTACACATATGGTGATAAGTATAATGAAGAAATCAAGTAGAAAACCTAATTTAAACTGTGGGAAGAAGAGGATCTCAGAAGCTCTTTCTAAGGAGCAGGCAGGGTCTTCTTCCCCACCATGTCATCTCTCATTAGCCATTCTGCTCTGACCTTGGTTGTTGCAGAACTCTTATTGGATTTATGCCTTACTGGGTTCAGAAGATCCCTAGTCCTTACCATATGGACACACTTCTGTCATTGACCCGTGGTCTTGTGTCCTCATAAGCATTTACCTTTCCAAGTGGGATTGGTGTCCTTCCTTCTGACCCATCCCTTTTGCCTGGGATCCTGCCAACTTCCTCTTTGCCAATCCTACTCCAAGGAGAAGCACACTGTTTCCTGTATAGTAGCTGTTGGTTCACTTCTGTTCTGGATTAACTGATGAACACTTTTGCTCTGCTACTTGTTTCATGTTGTCATACACTTCGTGCATTTCTGTCAGGATGTAGCCCAGAATTCCCTTAAATGTGATTTGGATTTTGATCCGATTCCTCCAGTCTTCTCCCACTTCGAATCTCTCTTTTGTTCTTTCTACCCTCTTTACTCTATTTCATGCCCTTCTGGGTTCCATATTTTTATACTCACCTTGCTGATGACTATGAAATATGCTACACATATTTACATTTTTTAACCTTTCTGATCAGAGTTTCTCATTCTCAACACTATTGACATTTTATGTCAGGTAATTTTTTTGCTGTGGGGACAGCCCTGTGCATTTTAGGAGGTTTAGAATCCCTCTCCCAGTTGCAACAACAAAAATGTGTCTAAACATTGCTAAATATCCTCTGGGGTGAAACTTTCCCCAATTGAGAACCAAATATGCTTTTAAGCAACCAAGGTATGTTTGTTTCACTTGCCCATTTATTCATTCTTCCACTCATTCAATAAATATTTATTGAGCAACCTACTTGGTGTCAGAGCTATTCAAGGCATTGGGAATACCACTGTAGTAAATGCAGAGAAGCCTTTGCCCTTATGGAACTCACATTTTTTTAGAAGGAAAATATAAAAAATAAACAATATAATACCAATTCATGAAACACACAATGAATTAAAAGAAAGAAAGTGAGGAGGTAGAACATCATTTTAGAGAGAGTAGTCAAAGTCTTTCTAAGAAGATAGCTTTTGAGCAGAGACAGAAAGGAAGGGAAATTGAGAGTTTTGTGGAGATCTTGGACAGAATCATTGCAGAAAGAAAGAAGCAGAAAGCAGAAAGTTCCTGAGTGGGAGCAAGCTTGTTGTGATAGAGAAGCAGCAAGATGACCTATGTGGTTAGAACTGAGGGAACAACAACTGGGTTAGAGTGATGGTCTTGGGTATGAGAAGTCACTGAAAAGCATTGAGCTGGGCAATAATGGAATTGGATTTTTAATCAGGAAGGGACATTCTGACTGTTCTGGACAGAATTGACAGTAGTAAGGGAGCCAAGAATGGGATCGAGGAGATCCATTAGGAGTCTGTGGCAAGAGCATAAGTGAGAGAAGATGGAGGTTAGAACTGGGGTGATGATACTGGAGGTGTTGATGTTGAGATGCTATTGTAGTAAGAGATGTCTTTTGAAGGAAGGCCTGGCTGTGCCTGTTGATGGATTGGATGTTGGATGTAGATGGAAAAAAAAAAAAAAAGGCCTAAGGCTGATTTGTGGGCATGTGAACCTAGGTGATTCCTTCTGCCATTTTCTGAGATGGACAAGACTGTGAGAGGAACAGGCTGGGGAGCTTAAGAGCTTCATTTTGTGTATTTTAAATATGAAATGGCAGTTTGTGGGGATGTTTAGTGTAAGTAATTACTTGTATTTTGATTATCTGTTTTTTCTGTCACCTCAAAACAAAAATGTATATAGGTAGTTGGTGCAACCTTTTTTTTTTTCCTTTTTAAATGAGGAAACCAAAGCTCAGAAATCTTGGGTAAGCCAGGATTTGCACATAAAATTTCAGACTCTAACTTGAGACTCTGAAGGAGTACCCTTAATTAAAGCTGCCAGTGATTTTCTGATGTTTTTATGTTAAAACTCAAAAAGAGAAAGCATTTCCTGTCATACTTTGCAACAAATAAAAGTTAAGTGCAAGTCCAAACTGAAAACACATGTTTCTAAGGCACTTACATATTTATTTATCTCTATTATTATTAAAATGAAGGATGAAATTATGGTAAAAAAAATATCTGAATGGATTTATCACTACATAATCTAATCAACTTCTTCCAAAGACTATTTTTGGGTCCTGGTCTTTTTTCTTACCCATTTATCACTCCATGCATCCCTTGGAAGATTTTTTAGATGTCACCCCTCATAGTTAGTGTCTGCAGTATTAGTAGTATTAATAAAAGTGGTTTCCACTTGCATGGAATATCTTTTTCCATCCTTTCACTTTCAGTTGTGTGTGTCCATGCATTTAAAGTGAGTCTTTTGTAGGCAGCACATGGATGAGTCTTATTTTGTATTCATTCAGCCACCTTTTATATTTTGATTGGAACATTTGATTTAAAGTAATTATTGATAGGTATGTGCTTTTTGCCATTTTGTTAATATTTTCTTGCTGTTTTTGTAGTTCCTCTCTGTTCCTTCTCTTGCTTTTTTCCTTTGTGGTGATGACTTTCTTTAGTGGTGTGCTTACTTTCATTTATCTTTTTCTTTTGTGTATTTTCTATAGGTTATTGCTTTGCAATTAACATGTGGCTTACCTCTAACAACGTCTCTGTAACAGTCTATTTTAAGTTGGTAACATCTTAAGTTTGATCCCATCATAAAACAACATTATTTCTTCCCTACCATGTTTTATTTTTGATGTCACATTTACATCTTTTATCTTGTGTATCCCTTCACTGATTATTGTAATATTTTTACTACTTTTGTCTTTTAACCTTTATGCTAGCTTTATAAGTGATTAATCCACTACCTTTACTACATATTTAGCTTTGAAGTCAGATATATTATTTCATATGTATTCTTATAACTAATTAGCACCCTTTCTTTCTTGTAAGGCCAATTTAGTGGTGAAGAACTCCTTTAGCTTTAGCTTGTCTGGAAAATTTATCTTTTCTTCACTTCTAAAGGTAATTTTGCTGGGTAGAATATTCTTGGTTGGAAGTGTTTTTCATTCAGCACTTTGACTATATCTTATCACTCCTGTCTGGCCTGCATATTTATGCTGAAAAACCTGCTGTTAGGCTTATGGTGGTTTCTCTGTATGTAACAAGTTGCTTTTCTCTTGACGCTTTTAAAATTCTCTCCTTCTCTTTAATATTTTGACCTTTTAATTATAATGTATCTTGGTGTGGGTCTCTTTGGGTTCCACTTATTTGGAACTCTCTTTGCTTCTTGGATCTGGGTGTCCATTTTTTTTCTCCAGGTTAGGGAAGTTTTCAGTTATTATTTCCTCAAATAAAATTTCTACCCCTTTGTCTCTCTCTTCTTCTGATGCAAATCTCTATAATGCAAATGTTAGTCTCTCCAAAGTTGTCCATAGTTTCTTAAATTATCCTTTTCATTTTTTTCTTTTTGCTGCTCTGATTTGATGAGTTCTACTGCCTTGTCTTTGAGTTGACTGATCCTGGATCCTTCTTCATCTAGTCTGTATTTTTCAGTTTAGTTATCGTATTCTTTCACTCCCTGACTTATATTTGGTGCTTTCCTATGTGTTCCATCTCTTTGTTGGAGTTCTCATTTTGTTCCTCCATTCTTCTCCCCAGTTTGGTGAGCACCTTATTGACCATTACTTTGAACTCTTATCAGGTAAATTACTCATCTCCATTTTATTAGTTTTTTTTTTTCCTGAAGTTTTATTTTGTTCTTTCGTAGGTAACATACCCCTTGTTTCTTCATTTTACCTGATGCTGTGTGCTAGTTTCTATACAGTAGATGAAACCACTTCTCTCAAGTCTTGAAGTAGTAGCCTTGTGTAGGAGGTGAACCCTGTTGAAACCTTTCTACACTCTCAATTGCCTCTCAAAGCTTTATGATTGGTCCAAGCATCCTATTCTGTTTTTAAGAGTTCTGAGTAGTTGAGGATGTGCCAAGACATCAGTATCCCAAGAGGGAGGATCTCAGCTCCTAGATTCAGGCTGACTGGAAGCCATATCCTCAGGCAGTAGCTTTTAAAAGTATGCAAATATATATAGTCCTGTAGGGTGCAAGATTAAGCCTGCTGGCCAACAGATACAGGTGATCAGTAGTATATCCCAGGTGGCAGCTGTAAAAATTGGGGCACCAGACTCATGCAAAAGCTCCCTTCCAGGTGACACTGGTCCTCAGGAGTATAGCTCATGAAACATGAAAAGATGGTACCCATCAGTCTTTGTCCCTGGAGAGTGTTCTAGCAAACTCTTAGGTATGTGTGTTAAATTACGTACCTGTCCTTCAGACTCATGCTGTAATGTAAGCAGGAGAGCCTTATTCACTTTGAATCTGGGTGTGATCACCTCTCTCTGGGATGGGCCCAGGGGTGGGTGAGTTTAAGTGTGTGAGACATTTTTGTTGGGGGGAGGGGAGATGAAACACTTTTAAAGTTTTTATTTTAATTCCAATTAGTTAACATACAGTGTTATATTAGCTTCAGATGTACAATATAGTGATTTAACACTTCCATATAACACCTTGTGCTAAATGCATGAGCCCTTTAAGATCAGTTTCTCAGATCTGTAGAGTCTTGTGGGTCTTGGGATGTGAGTCTCTTTGGTTTTCAAAATTAGATGTTTTGGGTGCTTATCTCTCAAGTGTATGTCTTAAAAATTGGGATGCCTCATGTTGGTTTTGAACCCCTCACTTCCCAGGGGGAAGCTCCAGGTTTTGAGTTCCCTCTAAGTTGTGGGTCATTGCATTTGAAGTGGGGTATATGGTGAGAACGTATATAAGCTTCTACCTGCTTTGATGTTGTTTTCTTTTTGTTTATCCAATGTGTGGTTGTTAGGTGCCTGCCTTTAGGTTATTTTGAGAGAATTGTTTCATTTGTAACCATAGACTCCTCTGTGGGAGGAGGTGAGTTCAGGATCTTTCTACATTGCCAACTTGAACCAGTTCAGAATATTACTTTTAAATACTTTATAGATAATCTACTGGAATTTTTTAAAATAAAATAATGGATAAGTCTATTCTTCAGAGTTAGTATATGTGACACACTCAAATAGAGTAATTGAGGAGAGTTTAATGAAAAGAGCAAGGTTGAGATAAATCAACAGGGATGGCACTTACCACAGGACTAGAAGGTTATTGCCACTCTTAGACTTGATCCCTATCAAGGAGGGATCCTTGGACTGGAGGGATGAGTTTCAGAAACTTAAAGAGAACCCTGTTGGAAGATGCCCACAGATGTATACTATAGTTTTTGTTAGATGAAAACAGCAAACTTGAAGCAACATGGCAGGGGCAGTTGAATATTTCTGCCTCACTTTCCCCCACCTTCAAGTTTCCTTGACAACCCTCCCTCCACACACATTTGCTCAGTCCAGTCAGAAAATAAGAGGCCCATTGGAGGAGACCATAAAATCAGGCTCCCAGGCATAGAAAAGAGTGAGGAATGGTGAAAGTTTCTGGAAGGGCAAATCTAGCACATTCATTAGCTCGATTATTACTATTGTTTTTTAACAATATTAGCTCCTGGAATACCTCATACATCCTCATCTGTTCCTCTGAAACTGTTTTGAATACTTACTGCACAGGCCTTACCGAGCTAATTCAACCACATCTTATCAGACCAAATATCATCCAGCATGTTTCCATACCACTTTGCATTGTAAATCCATGTCCTAAATTGTTTTCCTAATATTATACTATGTCATTTTCTATCTAGTCTTTATGATGTGGCAGCCTCTCTAACCAGTTCTCTCTCTCGTCTCCAACTACTTAAATATGTCCAAGGTCTGTTCTTACCCCTTTGCTGTTAGAGGGTTGTGGAAGTGCAGGAAGTGGCGGGTAATAGAAATATACAGGTAGGAAGAAAAAGAGGTAGATACAGAAATAGATAAATAGATATTTTTGGGAGAAAGACTGTTGCTTAAAGTAATTGCAGTTTATTTCTTATGCATAATAACCAAATAATTACCCTCATTGAAATCATATTAAAATGCCATTTTAATTTCTTGAATTTCTGAGAGATTCCATAATAAATGTTTTAATGTAATTTTGAAATAATAGCATAATAAATAGATTTATTAAACATATTGCTTCACTAAAAATTATTTCCACAGAAAAATTGTTGTAAAAACATGTTTCTTCAGAGTTAAAAATCTGTCTATAATTTTGAATTTGATAGGTAGTAGGTATATCACATTCAATGTTTAAAAGTAAAGCCATAACCAAAAATTTATAGTTGAATTAACATTTTTATATAGGATAAAATGAGAAGATATTTATTATGTTAGGTAAAAATGCTTTCTTTTTGACAGTAAGCAGATTTATTACCATTTTGCTAATGAAACCTTGTTCAGTATTAAATAGAAATCCTAAAATATCTAACTTTCAAATTTATACTCATTCTTCCTACAAGAGATTACAAAATGATTTATAACCTATCAAAATCAATTCTAATGTAATTTTCATTTATTAGATACAATAATTACAACTTTTAATTAGAATATAATTTAATTTTCCATTAAAGTCTATATTAGCACAGAAAGCCTGAATGAAATGTATTTGAATAACTTACTACTTAGAGTGGAGCACATTGAAAATAACCTGATTAATTGTGTCTTTACATGATTAATTGTACATACAAGGTGCTTATCTCTTTCACACATTAAATTTCTCTGTTTCCTTTATTACTTTTATGTCACAACAACCTTTCTCTCTTTTATGTGGGTTTTGAGGTCCTTGAAAGTAGAGAAGTACAAGGTTGATAATTCTCATTCAGAGAGCAGGAGAGGGAAACACTATTTTCATAATAAAATCATGATTATTTGCTTTTTTTCACTGTGTTGACACTTCCACTGGTGGTGAACAGAGCAACACTGGTAAAAATTCTGGCACTTAGTACAAATCAAGGCAGTGGTACCAACTATATTAGTGGTCATTGAGTTCTTCATGTTATGTTCAAACATTTTTTAAAAAATATTAAGACTTTCATTTTTTTGTTTTATTATGTTATGTTAATCACCATACATTACATCATTAATTTTTGATGTAGTGTTCCATGATTCATTGTTTGCGTATAACACCCAGGGCTCCATTCAGTATGTGCCCTCTTTAATACCCATCACCAGGCTAACCCATCCCCCCACCCCCTCCTCTCTAGAACCCTCAGTTTGTTTATCGGAGTCCATAGTCTCTCTTGGTTTGTCTCCCCCTCTGGTTTCCCCCCCCCTTTATTTTTTCCTTCCTACTATCTTCTTCTTTTTTTTAACATGTAATGTATAATTTGCTTCAGAGGTACAGGTCTGTGATTCAACAGTCTTACACAATTCACAGCGCTCACCATAGCACATACCCTCCCCAATGTCTATCACCCAGCCACCCCATCTCTTCCACTCCCCACCACTCCAGCAGCCCTCAGTTTGTTTCCTGAGATTAAGAATTCCTCATATCAGCGAGATCATATAATACATGTCTTTCTCTGATTGACTTATTTCACTCAGCATAATACCCAACAGTTCCATCCATGTCATTGCAAATGGCAAGATTTCATTCCTTTTGATGGCTGCATAATACTCCATTGTATCATTTTTTAGAGCAGTTTTGGGTTCACAGTAAAATTGAGGGGAAGGGTCAGAGATTTTCCATATACCTCCTGCCCCCACACATGCTAGACTTCCCCCATTATCAACATCCCCCAACATAGTGCTACATTTGTTATAATTGGTGAACCTATACTGATGCATCATAATTACCCAAAGTCCATAGTTTACATTGTTTTTCACTCTTGATGTTATATATGCTATTGGTTCAGAAAAATGTATAATGAATGACATGTATCCATCATTATGGTGTCATACAGAGTATTTTTATTTTTATTTTTTTAAATGTTTTAAAAAGATTTTATTTATTTATTTAACAGAGAGAGACACAGCGAGAGAGGGAATATGAACAGGGGGAGCGGGAGAGGGAGAAGCAGGCCTCCTGCCGAGCAGGGAGCCCAATGTGGGGCTAAATCCCAGGACCCTGGGACCATGACCTGAGCCAAAGGCAGATGCTTAATGACTGAGCCACCCAGGTGCCCCATACAGAGTATTTTTAATGCCCTGAAAATCCTCTAGTTTTATTTAAGAAATTCTCCTATGAGCAGTAAAGCATTTCTTTTATTAATCTCAATAAATATACTCATCTTTTTAATATTCTAGTGACAAAAACAGGAAATTCATATAAAATATTTTTACGTATTGGAATATGACAGTTATCCCCACAAAAAGTCTGGTGTGACTGTTTGAATTGCAGGCCAACCTAGCAGCTTTTATCATGAAGTGTCAACTGTACTTCAAAGAACAACTGACAAACTATGATTATTATTAATACATTGGTAATTGTCAGAATGAAGTGAACTTACCATTTCAAGGAAACTAACTCTCGGTATTTCCTGCCAATGATAAAATTCAAGTTTTCAAGAGAGAATTAGAATTTTGGAAAACTTGAATCTGCCACCACGAGTTAGACAGTTTCCTGATTCTTAATGATTTTTCTGATGAGCTCAGTTCTGATTTTAACAAATGATATTTAAGTATACACACACACACACACACACACACACACACAATACAGTGAAATGCATGAAAATTTGGAAGATCAATATAACTCAGTAAACCAGTATTTTCTAAATGAGCTACACATGTTATAAAATCATGCATGATTTACCAAAGTGTAAGATAGACTCTTTATGTATTGATAATATTTCAGAAACCATATAGCAACTAAGCTTTACAAACTATCCATGTTGAGATCTATTGTGGTATCAAAGAATAATACCCACAATTTTTTGGAAAAAGACTTTAAAACCTCCTTCCTTGTCCAACCATATGCCTTCAGGAGACAGGCTTTTTTTCTACTTCAAGCAGAGCAATACAGTATAACAGATCGAGTACCAAAACAAAGAGACTGGCATAATTATAAAACAATGCCACTCTTCTCCCTAATTTTATTTTTGTTTGGGTAAATATATTTTTCGTATAACATGTTGTGTATTTTAACATGCAATGGGATTATAATTGTTCTTTTAAAATGAATTAATATGTTTAATTTCTCTACATTTTCATTTCTGATATGGCAAGTAACAATAGACATGACTCATATAAATAAAATCTTTTTGGTATTTTCAATATTTTAAAAAAAAATTTATTTTTAAGTAATCTCTACACCCAACATGGGGCTCAAACTCACAACCCCGAGATCAAGAGTTGCATGCTCCACTGACTGAGGCAGCCAGGCGCCTCAAGAGATTTTCAATAATTTTTAAGAGTATGAAGGAGTCTTGAGACCAAAAAGTTGAACTTCTACAGTCAGTCAAAGTAGTTTAAGTCTGTTCTTAGATTCCTTTTAGGTGGGGGAATATTTTGAGTTCTTTCCAGAGAAACATCCCCTTTTTTGTCATTCTTTTAAAAGAACAAGTTTAGTTGTAAAAGCAAAATATTTTTCATGATACTATACAGAGTATATTGTGAATCTTTTCCAAAATAGCAAGAAAAATATTTGTTTCACAACTTAACTTTTGAACCAAGCTCCATTTAAGTATTCACAAATACTGACTTGAGAAAATTGAGCAGGAGTCTTTTTTATCTTACTCTTCCTAATTGAATGTTACATATATGTGGCTGCATTGGCAATTTCTTTTCTTTTCCTTTTTTTTTTTTTTGGTATGTCCCCTCCCTTTTAGAGCAAATGTTACTTCTAACATTTATAGCTTTTTCACATAGTAGACCCCAAGGCTTGAAAAACAAATTGTTCTAATTAACTTTCTTTGGCAAAGTTTTCCCTAGACAGACTAAAAATAATCTGCTTTAGTTAGAAAGAGTAAACCTTTCCCCTACCCTGAACTACAAACTCATCAGTTTGCTTGATATCCTGTTGTACTTCTACAGGAAACAGCACTGAGTCTCTCTAACACCTCTCCTTCATGAATATAACTATTTTATTCTTAAATAGTGCTATCTAGCCTCAACTAATTAAAAAAGATTAAATGCAATGTAAAATATTTTGCAGTATTTGCTGACCTGATTTTTCTTTTGCAAACATCAATAGAAAGTGACTTGGTAACAAAGTGTGTGATCTTGAGATGATCACTGGGAATTTTATATTTCTTTAGCATTTCAAATCAGTTCTCTGATTCAAACCTGGTAAGAATTAGAGTCAGTGTAACAACAGTTCTATTCTCCACTCATTTACTCTATTAGATATATGTTTCAGTCTTTACAGAATTCACTGTTTAGAAGAGAAGACTGATTTACATAGATATGTCATTATAAACATGCATGTACATAGTGATTAATGCACTATATAAATTGTGTGCAAAATTCAGATACAGCACAAAGGACAAGTGATTTATTCTTTTGGGGATTGGAGGGATATTTGGAATGCCTTCACTGAAGATGCTATATCTTAGCATCATCTAGAAAGATGAATAGAAATTTGGTAGGAAAATATGTATAATGTGGATATTTTATTCAGAGATATAACGTTTGTAGAGATCTTAGAAATATGAACCAATATCTTTACATGTTGATTCACAGGTTCCTCTGTATTAATGAAGCATCAGTTACTGAATGAGGCTTGGACAAGAAATAGGGCTGAGAAGCAGAGTAAGACCAGATTAGGGAAGAGTTTGCCTACATGTACTTTATCCTGCAAGTACATGTAAGTCATAGAAGAGTTTAAAGAGAGGAGTGACTGAGTGAGAAAATTGAAGTTAGCACTACAGAAAAGAACACTGGAGGGGGAAATGGCTGCAGTAGTCCAGAGTGCAGAGGAAGACTGTCTGAATTGAGAAAGTAGCAGTATGAGTGAAAAGGGTGAAATAGATTTAAAAGGGGTTTTGGAAGGGAGATTGACAGGACTCCATTTATACATCCTTTACTCAGTTGCTTGGCAGGATTTATCCTGCTTGCTTTATCTTCCTTCATCTCCAACATATATGAGCCTCTTAGAATATGTAGACTTAGATGAGAACTGCATCTGAAATCCTAGAAAAAACCTACATTGAAAATGAGAGTATAATAGAATGTCACAGACTAGAGGAGACAGAGGAGAAATCACCAGGGAGATAGAAGGGGAAATGACAATACAATTCCAGTTAAGGGACAAGAAAGTTTAAGACATATTGGGCAATTGCACAAAATACAGAGAGGTCTACTGTGATGATTGAAAGATGTTCGTAGCTTTGTAGCATTTCTGAGAGTGGTAAGGTCTAGTGGTGCTTTAATCTGAGAAATGTAAAGGAATAGAAGATGTTCATAGTTGGAGTATAGAATTGAAAGATTCTATTAAAGGACAGAAGACACGAACACAGATAGAAGCTGAGCTAAGGAGTTTGTCAAAAGAGATTGAAAATATAGACACAAGTTTTCCCCTGCTGGTGCTAAGAAGCCTATTGACTATGATCTGGAAATTGCCTTTGGAAACTGGGAGGAAGCTTACTGAGGTCATGGCATTTTAATCTCATGAGTCTTCTGTGTGGTCTTGAAACATATCACTGTTTCTGCTTCCCCAGGAATTTTATTCTTCCTTCTGACTGGAAAACACCTGAGGTCTCAAGTCATGGATAACTTTTTCTCAAAGAAATTTTTTTAACCTGAATAATATTCTTTGTCCATATGAACCCATTTTTTAACTCTTCTGGATCACAAAATGTGCCATTCACATTTACTTGTGTTAAGTCTGTCTTCACTAAGGAAATGTAAACCCCATGAAGATGGCACTGTTTTTGACTGATCACATAAGTCCAAGATTAGTGACAGAAATTGATGTTGCAGAAGATAGTCATTAAATATTAGTGGAATGAATACATATATAAAGAGGGCAACAGGAAATTTTGGTTATAGAAATATGGTCTTAGACAGTAGGCTAATCACTTACCAAGACAACTACCACAATATAAACAATAATAACAGTAGAGGTTATGTGACAGGCAGTGTAATATCACCATCTCATTTGTAGAAAGAAGGAAATTATATTATAAATTATATATATTATATATTATATTGCTACCTCATGACTTATACCCACATAGATTCTAATAGAAGTATACAGTCCAGTTGGGGAATAATTATCTGAAATCTGACTCTGTGAAGAGAAACTCAAAACAAAGATTGATAAATTCTTATTTTATGATTATTAATCATTACAGGTGGCAATAATCAAAAGCTTCCCCCATTAACAAAGTTCACATGTAACTGATAAAGCATAAAAACTAGTTGTGATATGCTGGGAAGACTTATTAATAATGGAAGCATTCCTGCTAAGCAATAAGGTAAACATGAGTCCCAATTAGGGGAAAAACAAAACAAAACAAAAAACGAGTTAAGGATATGAAATTGAAACTCTCAGGAAAAAAAATAGAAACTAGTAGTAAACATGCATATGAAATCTTACGACTTCTCAAGGGAATGAACATTAAATGGTTAAGGAAATATGAACTTCTCTTAACAGAATGGGTTTTTTGTTTTTTTGTTTTTTGTTTTTTGTTTTTTTTTAGTGTGATGCTATAGTATTTTTACAGACTGAAGATAGGCATGTAGGACCGTAAAGTGATATCACCATTTTGGCAACTAATTGGCAATATGCATCCAAAACTCTTTGACAAAACAATTTTGCAAGAATTTTTTTAAAATAAATAAATGAAAGTTTACAAAGAGATACATATTCAATAATATTTACATAGCCTTACTACGAATAGAAAAAAAGAAAAGAACTGCTACAAATGTTAAGTTAAATGAGGTATTTAGAGAAATTATTTCATATCTACAGGATGAAATATACCCTAAAGTAAAACAACATTATACATGTCTATTTATTGATGCCCACATTATATAAAGGAAAGAGAAAATAGAGGTTTTAAAAAACACTCTGATAATTTCCATTTTGTGGGAGAAAATCTTATATGATTATAGAATCAGTGTCAGCATTGATTTGCCTCAGGGCGTTGGTGATTACAAAATTTGTTTTTGCTTATTGTATTTTTGCTTATACGGTAAATAAAGTTTACTTGTGTATTTAGAAAATGATATGTATCTTATAATAAAAGGTGTGAGGAAGTAGAAAAACAAATAACCTTAGTATAAGCACAGAAGAGGCTTGCTAAGTCAAAGAAAACTCACAGACTTAGTACTTTAAAAAAAAAATTATTGTTATGTTAATCACCATACATTACATCATTAGTTTTTGATGTAATGTTCCATGATTCATTGTTTGTGCATAACACCCAGTGCTCTACGCAGAATGTGCCCTCTTTAATACCCATCACTGGGTTAACCCATCCCCCCCCCCCCAGAACCCTCAGTTTGTTTTTCAGAGTCCATCGTCTCTCATGGTTCGTCTCCCCCTCCGATTTCCCCTCCCTTCATTCTTCCCCTCCTACTATCTTCTTTTTCTTTTTTCTTATTGTTTGTATTTCTTCAGTGTTGGTTGTGATCTCTCCTCTTTCATTCATGATTTTATTTATTTGGGTCCTTTCTCTTTTCTTTTTGATAAGTCTGTCCAAGGCTTTATCTATCTTATTAATTATTTCAAAGAACTAGTTCCTAGTTTCGTTGATCTGTTCTACCGTTCTTTTGGTTTCTATTTCATTGATTTCTGCTCTAGTCTTTATTAATTCTGTTCTCCTGCTGAGTTTAGGCTTTATTTGCTGTTCTTTCTCCAACTCCTTTAGGTGTAGGGTTAGGATGTGTATTTGAGAGCATTCTTGTTTCTTGAGACAGGCTTGTATTACTCTATACTTCCCTCTTAGGACTGCCTTTGCTGCATCCCAAAGGTTTTGAACAACTCTGTTTTCATTTTCATTTGTTTCCATGATTTTTTAAAATTCTTTAATTTCCTGGTTGACTCATTCATTCTTTAATAGGATGCTCTATAACCTCCATGTATTTCTTTCCAAATTGCCTCTTGTGATTGAGTTCAAGTTTCAAAGCATAGTGGCCTGAAAATATGCAGGTAATGATCCCTATCTTTTGGTACCAGTTGAGACCTGATTTGTGACCCAGTATTGATCTATTCTGGAGAATGTTCCATGTGCACTCAAGGAGAATGTGTATTCTTTTGCTTTAAGATGGAATGCTCTAAATATATTTGTGAAGTCCATCTGATCCAGTGTGTCATTTAAAGCCTTTATTTCCTTGTTGATCTTCTGCTTAGATGATCTGTCTATTACAGTGAGGAGGGTGTTAAAGTCCCCTAGTCTTAGAGTATTATCAATATGTTTCTTTAATTTTGTTATTAATTGGTTTATATAATTGGTTGCTCCCATGTTAGGGCCATAAACATTTACGATTGTTAGATCTTCTTGTTGGATAGACCCTTTAATTATGATATAGTGTCCTTCATCATCTTTTATTACAGTCTTTGGTTTAAAATTTACTTTGTCTGATATAAGGATTGCTGCCCTAGTTTTCTTTTGATGTCCATTAGCATGATAAGTGGTTTTCCACCCCCTCACTTTCAATCTGGAGGTGTCTTTGTGTCTAAAATGAGTCTCTTGCAGACAGCATATTGATGGGTCTTGCTTTTTAATCCAATCTGATAACCTATGTCTTTTGATTGGGGCAATTAACCCATTTATATTCAGAGTAGCTATTGAAAGATATGAATTTGGTGTCATTGTATTCCCTGTAAAGTCACTGTTTCTGTATATTTTCTCTGTTCCTTTCTGGTCTATGTTACTTTTGGGCTCTCTCTTTGCTTAAAGGATCCCCTTTAATATTTCTTGCAGGGCTGTTTTAATGATCACAAATTCTTTTAGTTTCTTTTTATCCTGGAAGCTTTTTATCTCTCCTTCGATTTTGAATAACAGCCTCGCTGGATAAAGTATTCTTGGCTGAATATTTTTTCTCATTTAGCAGCCTGAGTATATCAGGCCTTTCTGGCCTGCCAGGTCTCTGTGGATAAATCTTTTGCCAGTCTGATATTTCTACCCTTTAGGTTATGAACCTCTCGTCCTGAACTGTTTTCAGGATTTTCTCTTTGTCTCAGATTTGCAAGTTTCACTATTATATGTTGGGATGTTAGCCTATTTTTATTGATTTTGAGGGGGGATTCTCTGTGCCTCCTGGACTTGAATGCCTGTTACCTTCCCCAGATTAGAGAAGTTCTCAGCTATAATTTGCTCCAGTATACCTTCTGCCCCCCACCTTTCCTCTCCTTCTGGGATCCCAATTATTCTAATATTATTTCACCTTATGATATCACTTATCTCTCAAATTCTCCCCTTGTGATCCAGTAGTTTTTTTTTTTTTTATCTTTTTCTCATCTTCTTTATTTTCCATCATTTGGTCTTCTATATCACTACTTCTCTCTTCTTCCTCATCTATCCTAGCAGTTATAGCCTCCATTTTTGATTGCATCTCATTAATAGCCTTTTTGATTTTGACTTGGTTAGATTTTAATTTTTTTATTTCTCCAGAAAGGGATTCTCTAGTGTCTTCTATGCTTTATTTCATGCCCAGCTACTATCTTTATAATTGTTATTCTGAACTCTAGTTCTGACATCTTACTTATGTCCATACTGATTAGGTCCCCCTGGCTGTCAGTACTGCCTCTTGTTCTCTTTTTTGAGGTGAGTTTTTCCATCTTGTCATTCTGTCCAGAGAAGAATAGATGAACAAGAGAACAAAACTGTAAAATGGCAACAATGACCCCAGAGAAATATACACTAAACAAATCAGAAGAGCCCTGAAACAAAAACAAACAAAAAAGAAAATTAAAAAAAAAAAAAGAGAGAGAGAATATAGTCAGACAGGTGAACAGAACAGAGCAGTACACTGGATCCTGTGTGTGTTTTGGTCTGCTTGTTAGAAAACTAGATCCCAAAATTGTAAAGAACTAAAACTTATGTATATACAAAAATTAAAATTAAATACAATGAAAGGGTAAAATGTAACTGTAAAAAATGAAAATTAAAAGACAAAACAAACAAAATATAAACAGGTAAACAGAACAGAGCAATACACTGTGTCCTGGGTATATTTTGGTTTGCTGGTTAGAAGAAACTACATCCCAAAAATGTAAAGAAAGAACACACACATACATATATATATATATCCCTGGGTAGAATTGCACCACCCTTGTCATGGGGCCAGGCTAATTAAGCGGCTGGGGATTACCGTATGTCGCTTTTGTTCCCTGAAGGCTTTCTGAGCTGCTTTAGAGAATGAGAATGAAAATGGCAGCCTCCCGACCTCCAGCCCCAGACTGAAAGCTAGCCCCCCTTCCCACTCCTCAGTGTCCCCTCAGGGAAAAACAGTTAATCACTCCTGTCTCCCTGGTCTCTGTCCGTACTCTGTGCTCCCCCAGCCTTTGACCTGGCATTTTTATCTCAGGTACGTGATCCTGCTTCAAGTCTCCAAACCCTGCAGATTCCAGTGGTGTGCACTCATGAAGTGCCTCCCCGGGGGAGAAAGGGAGGTCTCTCCACAGTTCTGCTGCTTGCTGGGCCCCTGCTTGGGAACGGTCACCTGACCCTGCAGTGGTTTGCGGTTTATGGCCACACCACGCTGAATGCCCACCCCTGGGCTCACTGATGCCAGCTGGCTTCCCTGCTCTGTTGCCTGAGAGCTCTTCCACACTCAGGCACCCCTGGTCTTCCTGTAATCCCAGGGATCCTGAGACCACACTGTCCCACCTAGGATTTGGCCCTGCTTCACCATCAGTGCACCTTTCAGGCAGGGACGTCCCTCGCTGGAGCAGACCTCTAAAAGTTCTGATTTTGCACTCCACTGCTATATTACTTTCCAGTAGCTGGCTTTTGGAGGATACCTCCCCCTGTGGTTTAACTTCCAATATATCACCTTGGATTCACTTCACCATAGCTCCTACTTTACAGAAAGTGGTTGCTTTTCTATTTGTAGAATTTCAGTAATTCTTTTCTTAGATCTCAGGTTGAGTTCACAGGTGTTCAGAATGACTTGATAGCTATCTAGCTGAACTCCTGGGACCAGACAAAACTAAGGTGTCCTACCCCTCTGCCATCTTGGAAAGTCAATTTAATTCTTTCTTATGGCTGCGTAATATTTCACTGTGTGTGTGTATTGTATCTTCTTTACCCATTCATCCATTGATGGATACCTGGGTTGCTTCCATAGTTTGAAAATAATGCTGCAATAAACACAGGGGTGCATATACCTTTTCAAATTAGTGTGTTCATATTCTTTAGGTAAATACCCAGGAGTGGAATTATTGGATCATATGGTAATGCTATTTTTAATTTTTTGAGGAGTCCCCACTGGAAAACTCTATAGTCTTTATACCTGAAGATTTGGCTGGTTAATGAGAAAATGCTTTTATAACTTAAATTGCTAAGATTTTGAAATCAAAGTTGAAATTCAAAACTATGAACCAGTCCACTGCTCTCTTGATTATAACTAACCTTATGGTTTTAATTACAATAAATTCTGTAAGTTTTTACATCACTGTCTTAGTTCTCTTTCCCAGTCTACCACCAAGATTCAACAATTATTTCCAACAACGTACTGGACAACATGGGTGGTCCCCCAACACCAAAACTTAACGTTTTCCTGCCCTTTAATGTGACTTTTTTACATGAGTATTCTTTATATCAGTTACTGTTACCATAGTCTATCCATTTCCCTAGGGTAGAAGATGGATATTTGTCCATGACATTTCCTTCCTTGTCTTCCAGCATCTCATCACTTATCGAATTCCTTTGCTCTTCAATTTAGGTTCACACTGTGACACCACAATCATCTTCTTGCAAATAGATTTTACTGTGTCATGCTGGGACTTAATCATTTGTACTTCCTGATATCTATAGAGTAAAAAATAAACCCTTTAGCCTGGAGTGAGAGACCTTTTTATGGTCTTGGCCAATGTGCCTCTTGGTTTTTGTTTCTATGTTATCAACTCAAAAGAACACCTGTGCTTTAATCACACTAAACTCATTAAGCTTACTCAAGTCCCTATGTGCAAACGTGATGTCTTTTTCCTGTAATGCTCTTCTCCATTTTTAAAAAATCTCTTGGATGCCCGTGAATAATCCTTCAATATCCAGGGTAAGTTTTCTGCCTTCCTCAGCTACACAGATATTGTTAGTGAAATGAGATGATATGTTAAATAGTCAGCAGAAACCTCAGCACCTAATAATCCCTGAATAAATGGGCATCACTTTTAATAACAGTTTTTTTTTCATCTTTGCTCCTATGGATTCCTGTTATCCCTTCAATCTTGACTGCAGTCCTAGGATGTAAATCTCATAAGCTCCATTTTACAAAGGACGGAATTGAACTTTAAAGAGGCTGTGTGAATTTCCCCAGTCCATGCAACATCTGAGTAACAGGGAACTAAAAATAGTATCTATAGGATGCTGGGCACAAACCCTGAACCATTGTTCTATTCATTTCATTGTTTATATAGAGTTAGGTCTATGATAGTAGTTCTCAGTGGAGATGGGTGGTGATTTTGCCCTGCAGAAGGTTTTGACAGTGTCTGGACACAATTTTGGTTCATACCACTGAGAGTAGGGGTGTGGATGACAGTGGGTAGAGGGCAGAGATCCTGGCCAATGATAGAGCCCAAGACAGCTCTCTAAAATAAAGTATTATCTGTTTCAAATCAGTAGTGGTAAAGTTGAAAAACCCTGGTCTAAAGTAAAGGCAGAAAAATTTAAATTATGGAGACCCCCTCAGAAAATTCCCATATAGAGAAATGTGTGAGGAAGGGGTTGTACTAATCAAGCCTGGCAATGTATGGTACTAAATTTTACCTTATATGTGGTAATATATGTTTATTTTTGTGGAAGACAAATGTTATCATGGAAATATAATGCTGTTGTGCTTATTTCTCTTATAGAACTTAAAACAAGAGAAACTCTTTTTAAATTGTTCAGTGAAGAATGATTATAGTTGACATTTGTGTAAAGGTGATAGTTAAGAAGGAATATTTAGTTTTACATATGTACTTTAAAATATCAGATTTTCAGTGCTCATTAATTGTGGTCTTGGTTATTTTAGCAAATGGATATCAGTAAAATTTTTTTGAATTTGGTGTAAACTTTGTCTTAATCTGAGTTTAATATTGAAATTGCACGTGGATCAGTAGTTGAACACATTTTTAGGTTTGATATTTTCATTTTGCTGAAGTGAAAGTAGTTACATGGCCTTTGCTCTGATCCCAAGATTTATGCATTAAAGGTCTTTAGATGGGTAAATAGGTATGGAAACCCATTTTACTGAAGTGGTTGGTAGAGTTTCAAGATGTAATTAGGAAAGTTCTTTGGGTTTTTGGATTCCATGAATTAAGGTTTTCTTGGCAAGAAGGATTCAACTTTAAAATGACTAGGCACCCACAAATTCACACTGGAACTCTCCACTGACAGAACATTTTGCCTTTTGCTCACTTGGTCACTGTTCTGTTTTTGCAATATTCTTTAAATACTTTGTAGCCAGGGCTGGCTTCAAACTTTTGTAACCAGGGTGTATGAAGCAGGGGCAAAGGGCCATGTGCTTTGGCGGCCCCACCCCATGCTTTGTTTAATCCTCTTTTCTCAACATTTTGAAATTCTTAATTTTTCTTTTTAAGATTTTATTTATTTATTTGAGAGAGAGAGAGCATGGGCAGGGGGAGGGGGAGAAGCAGAGAGCATGAGCAGGGGGGAGGGGAAGAGGGAGAAGCAGCCTCCCTGCTGAGTGGGGAGTCAGACACCGGGCTCGATCCTGGGACTCTGGATCATGACCTGAGCCGGAGGCAGACAGTTAACCAACTGAGCCACCCAGGTGCCCCTTGAAATTCTAAACTTTTGAACCAAGGGCCCACATTTTCATTTTGTCCTGGGTTCCCATATTTTATAGCTGGTTCTGTATAGCAAGTACATTCTGATTACATATTATTAAGTTGAACATGCAGAGTTTTGGGGGCAATATTCCCATACACTCCTAAAGGATCAATTAAAAGGGAAGTCATTCCAATCTGAATAAATGACATTTATTTTTTTTTCCAGGAAAAAAAAAAAGGGGAAGAGAAAGGTAGCCTAGAAAGGGCAGTAATTAGGAATATACCTGCCTGCAAAAAGTCATCAGTACACTCCATGTATGCTAAAATCTAAATCAATAAATCCATTTTAGTACCCTTATTAAAATAAGAATTAAAAAAATTAAAAGCCTTTTATAATTAAAAAAGAACATGATACAATCCACTCAGGGAATATAAGAAATTATTTTATAAAGATGTTTTCTTCTTTTTTAAATTGTATCATATGATTGTATAACTCTGTGTTTTGCTATATGTAAATACAATTTGGGGAAAATAAGTTTATTATATCCTTGGCTTGTTCCTTCCAAAATTACAAATTTGGGAGTGAATATTTGTAAACACATAGAAATTTAACTGTGCAATATGAACGCTGAGATTTGTTTTTTGGCAGAAGTTAGTCTCCATCCCATGTACTTGCTCTGGATAATTTGGAAAATAGCCCCCTGAGAGAAAATTTGGTGCCCAGTTAGCTAGAAGGGGTGATCAATATCCTTATAGACTATGTGGCAGAGAGGCTTCTTTGCAGAAGGGAAAAGCTGACATGGCATATACATCCCTCCCTTGTTTCAGGTAGACTCTACTGGACCTAGGTATAAATAGAGTCAACACTATTTTAGCTTCTGCCATTTACAAACTGAGAATCAGCATAATTTCAAATAATGCACATTTGCACATTTCTCAGAGCTTTGAAAGGGTTTGTCAGAAACTATTGCCGTTGCTCTTATTTATGGATTTATGTCTAGTGTATCTCCATTCTAGAAATTCCCAGCATAACAAATCAGTCTGCTGACCTCATCCCTTGCCATTTGTGAAAATGTGGGTGAACATAGTGGGTATTTGTTTTGTTTTCAAAGAATAAACAAACAAAAAGCTGAGTCAGACTAATTGATACAGAGAACAAACTGATGGTTGCCAGAAGGAAGAGGAGGTAGGGAGATGGGCAAAATGGGTAAAAGGGAGTGGGAGATAGAGGCTGCCAGTTATGGATTGAATAAATCATGGGGATAAAAGGCACAGTGCAGGGAATATAGTCATTGGTTTTATAATAACGTTGTATGGTGACAGATGGTAGCTACACTTGTGGTGAGCAGAGCATAACATATAGTTATTGAATCGCTATGTTGTACACCTGACACTAATGTAACATTGTATGCCAACTGTACTCAAAAAATAAATAAATAAAAGAATCCGCCATGGGGAAATGACAGTCTCTTCAATAAATGTTGCTGGGAAGACTGCATATCCACATGTAAAAGAATGAAATTGGATCCTTACCTTATACCATAAACAAAAACTAACTTGAAATGGATTAGAGAGTTAAATATGAAACCTGAAACTATCAAACTCCTAGAGATGATTCTTTGGGGGGATATGAAACTAAAAGCGTAGGCAACGAAAACAAAAATAAACAAGTAGGATTACATCAAATTAAAAAGTGTCTGGAGTTATCTACTTCTAAATGATTTCTCTACTCACGTGAAGGGTGGCTAGGTTGGAGTATCTGCCAGAGAATTTACAGATGACCTCTCCCAGTGGCTTCTTCCACTTCTCTCAGCCTGGCAGATGCCTTCCAAGAGGAAGCATCTAAGAGAGACTGGTATAGTCACATAACCTTCCTGACCTCACCTGAAGAGTAGAGCATTACTTCTACTTCTACCTGTTGTACAGGTCACAGCAGTCACTGCTGAGCTTCAAGTGAAGATCCATAACTGCTCCTAATTTTATTGTTTCCATTCCCTCTTCCTGCCCCAAATACCATTTTAAACTATAAAATCTACACGGCAGTTGTCTCTACCGCACTTTCCTTAGAGTTCAGAGCTTTCCTAAGTGGTGTCCAGGTCACGATTACTTAGACTAGCACTGAAGCTTTGGTTGCCTGAAACCCCAGCCATAACAAAGAAGGGAGTACCTGTAAAGAGCATTGTGATGAAGACCTCCACTCTTCAGTTTTCATGGGAGGCACAGAAAAGACTTTGCAGTCCCCTTTTAAAATGTCCACAAGTAGGAATTAACTCCTGCTATAGAGTTCAGGAAGAGGAGACCGAAGAAGGTTGAAAAATTTGCCCAAGTTCACAGAGCAAGTAAATGACAATACCAGAATCCAAATCCAAAATCCTGTGCCTCCTAAAGAGTAATGTCAGTTGAAAGAGGCTCAGTTTCTATTACTTTTCATAACTGTGACCTTAATTGTACACATATAATTGTGTGATTTTTTTAAATGTTCTGTCTCCCACTTCAACACCTCATGAAAAGTTGAAGAGTATGTTTATCTTCTTCCCTATATTCCCAAAGTACATATTAAGAGCTCAATAAATATTTGTTGAAGGAATGAAGGAATGGAAGTTCAATTTCATCAGGCTTGGATAAAGCTTAGCTTCTCTTTCCATACATCTGTATGGTCCTATAAAGGACATGTGGTCATTATGTCCCTTGTAGGTAACTGGCAATTGTTGGATTTCTCTCCCATTACACAGTGAACGACTTCACTAGAATAACCTTCATTATGCTGGGATGCTTTATGTTGAGATTTGCCTGATTCCAGGAAACAGAATCTTCAGAGAGAAAGTTTTTATAGTTAATGAACCAGTGCATCAGCTTGACAGAGGACTATGAAACAATTTTGTCACTTTTTGGAGACTTAAAACTCATGCTTTTTGTGAGCTTATTTTTATAGAGTATACAGTAAAATTCTTGTTTTTTATACATATACTCTGAAATCCATGGGAAATTTGCCTTGCCAACTGTCATATTAGAAAATTGTGAAAATTTTGGTGTATAAATAGCAATCTGTTAAATATTGGAAAATATATCAAGTAAGCTTAACCTGTGTGATTTTCAAGAATAATACTGGTTCCCAAAACATCTCTGACAAATCTTCATCAGCATATGCATTTTTTAATATCTCATATTTTTCATTGATGCAATTGTTGGTGTAGGTTATATGGAGCTTAACAATTTTTCATGTGATTTAAAAATATGGTTTTAAAGCTTATTATATCTCCATGCTAAACATGCCACTTTCTCCTAACTTTCAGTTAAATTTTTAGACTTAATTTAAGGAAAGAAATGTTTCTGGTTTTATAATTAGCTAAGAAATTATTTTTTCTACTAATCAGTAACTTAATATGTTAAATAATCAGCACTCTGAAGGACAACGAAAATGGGAAATAAAACTGCATTTTTGTGCTTTCCGCCCGTGGACGCCGCAGAGTAAGCATCGTTAAAGTCTCCCCTCCCACCAACGTCATGTCTAAGTCAGAGTCTCCCAAAGAGCCTGAACAGCTGCGGAAGCTCTTCATCGGAGGTTTGAGCTTTGAAACAACCGATGAGAGTCTGAGGAGCCATTTTGAGCAATGGGGAACGCCTACGCACTGTGTGGTAATGAGACATCCAAACACCAAGCGCTCCAGAGGCTTTGGGTTTGTCACGTATGCCACTGTGGAGGAGGTGGATGCAGCCATGAACGCAAGGCCACACAAGGTGGATGGAAGAGTTGTGGAACTAAAGAGAGCTGTCTCAAGAGAAGATTCTCAAAGACCTGGTGCCCACTTAACTGTGAAAAAGATTTTTGTTGGTGGCATTAAAGAAGACACTGAAGAACATCATCTAAGAGATTATTTTGAACAGTATGGGAAAATTGAAGTGATCAAGATGACAGACTGAGGCAGTGGCAAAAAGAGAGGTTTTGCTTTTGTAACATTTGCTGACCATGACTCTGTAGACAAGATTGTCATTCAAAAATACCATACTGTGAATGGCCACAACTGTGAAGTAAGGAAAGCCCTTTCTAAGCAAGAGATGGCTAGTGCTTCATCCAGCCAAAGAGGTCGAAGTGGTTCTGGAAACTTTGGTGGTGGTCGTGGAGGTGGTTTTGGTGGGAATGACAACTTTGGTCGTGGAGGGAACTTCAGTGGTCGAGGTGGCTTTGGTGGCAGTCGAGGTGGTGGTGGATATGGTGGCAGTGGGGATGGCTATAACGGATTTGGTAGTGATGGAAGCAACTTTGGAGGTGGCGGAAGCTATAATGATTTTGGCAATTACAACAATCAATCCTCAAATTTTGGACCCATGAAAGGAGGAAATTTTGGAGGCAGAAACTCTGGCCCCTATGGTGGTAGAGGACAATACTTTGCCAAACCACGAAACCAAGGTGGCTATAGTGGTTCCAGCAGCAGCAGTAGCTATGGCAGTGGCAGAAGGTTTTAATTACTGCCAGGAAACAAAGCTTAGCAGGAGAGGAGAGCCAGAGAAGTGACAGGGAAGCTACAGGTTACAACAGATTTGTGAACTCAGCCAAGCACAGTGGTGGCAGGGCCTAGCTGCTACAAAGAAGACATGTTTTAAGACAATACTCATGTGTACGGGCAAAAAACTCGAGGACTGTGTTTGTGACTAATTGTATAACAGGTTATTTTAGTTTCTGTTCTGTGGAAAGTGTAAAGCATTCCAACAAAGGGTTTTAATGTAGATTTTTTTTTTTTTGCACCCATGCTGTTGATTGCTAAATGTAATAGTCTGATCATGACGCTGAATAAATGGTGTCTTTTTTTTAAATGTGCTGTGTAAAATTAGTCTACTCTGAAGCCATCTTGGTATACTACCCCAACAGTGTGAAGTTAGAATTCCTTCAGGGTGATGCCAGGTTCCATTCGAAATTGATTTGCAACCTGCTTGGGCACAGAAGCCATTGTCTCCACAAACCTTGGTGTAGTTGAACTGACAGTTAATGTGTTGTGACCTGGAGTTCACCGTTAAAAGGGTCACCCAAGCAAAGTCCTGGAGTTTATTTGGTTATTAATATGATTGTTGGCACATCCTATGCAGTATATCTAAATTGAATTATGGTATCAGATAAAATTATAGATGGGATTAAAGCTTGTGTATCATCCATTATCATGTGTAATCAATAAACGATTTAATATTCTCTTAAAAACTGCATTTTTGTGACCCAAGGTAATTGATTAAAATAACCAATATAGTTCTACTTCCTGATACCCAGCAATTCTAAATCTAACAGAACAGAAAGGACAAATGAAACTCTGTAATATAAATAAAACTTTGTGAATGTATAAATGAAATTGTGTGTGTATGTATGTGTGTGAATAAATGGAACTGGGTCTGTATTAATTTAATAGTGTGACTGTTGTGTATATGCATATGATTGACAAAAAGGTGCAATGATGTATGCTGCAAATATATATAAACAGAGGCTGTCAGTTCTGGAAAAAATAAGTTAACCTTAATGATTAGAATCACAGGATGTCGAAGGAAGCACAGTCATGGTTTATCAGAAAAAGTGAAAGAAAAGAAAAGCTTGAAAATAGGAGTGTTTAAAACAGAATGAGAGAATTGGTAGAGTCTCTCACAAAGTCATTTCTGAAAGGATTTTCTCTTTTTCTTATTTTCACTATAGGATTAAAAAATGCAATAATCTTTTCCCCCTTTGATCATATAAAAGTGAAAGCTACTGAAAGCTTTTTGTTTGAATGATTTAGTGTGCATGTCAGGCAATTGAGATACTAACCTCAAATTTTATATGCTAAAGTTAACTACCCTCTATTGCATTTTAGTTAGTTTTATAACAAAGTCAGTTCTAGGTTTGAAGTGAGAGAAAATGTATCTTTGGAGTTCATCAGTGTGGTTCAGAATATGGTTCTTACTTGTCAGTTGAGTTTCCTTTGGCAAATGTGTCTATGTGGTTTATTAGTTTTTATTTATTTTATTTTTTTAAAGACTCTAAATTCCTATTCATGTAAAAGCAGCACATTGTGCTAAAATGTATAATAGAATTAGGCAAAACTGTAAGCTCAAATTCATTTTCTTTTTTTTTAAAGGTATTTATTTATTTATTTGACAGAAAGAGAGAGACAGTGAGAGAGGGAACACAAGCAGGGGGAGTGGGAGAGGGAGAAGCAGGCTTCCCGCTGAGCAGGGAGCCCGACGTGGGGCTTGATCTCAGGACCCTGGGATCATGACCTGAGCTGAAGGCAGACCCTTAATGACTGAGCCACCCAGTTGCCCCTCTGTGTGGTTTTTAAATTAATGTTTTCTGGTAGTAAGGAAGGTGTTTATAACCCACAAGGTGAACTATTTCAGCTATGGCAGGTAAAATGCTTAAGAATGGACAGAGGTCAGCAAAAAGGCACATTTAGTCCTATGTGAATATTAAGGACTGAAAAGGAATTTTGCTAATAGCCATGGAAAGGCATAGATCCGACTGAGACATATTCAAGAGAAAGACGTAGAGTTAGATTTGAAAATAAATATATTTCTTCTTGTGTGAGCCTTTAGAATAATTGTAATCAAATGCTTGAATGAAACTTTACATTTAAAACATTCTCTCATTATCCATGGTTTTATGAATATGGTCCTAGTATCTATTATGCTATCAAAATCCCCTGGCCAAATGTTGTGTGTCAGAAAATAAAAGTAGTGGTAGGCTGGCTTCATGGCACTGTCACTATCCCTGAGCTTGGTTGGAACTGAGACTTCATAAGGAGCTCAGATTGAGCCAGGACACTTAAATCCAAACTACTTTGCAGATTGTCCTGGAAATGATTCAGAGTGATTATTACTTGATTAGAGTGGTTCTACACGTCACCTTCAATCACAGTTCCTTCCAATTTGTGGCAAATTCAGAAAGCTTGTCATCCTCCTGATAAGCCAGGTAGGACTAAATGTTTTCCACACTGACTGACAAATATTTAAAGAGAAAACGAACAATTTGCTAAAGCACTTTCTTCTCTACAGTTTTCACTAAACCCTTGGTAGTTGCTGTGTAGCACATATCTATCTGTCATCTATAGTTGCAAGCTGTTAAAGCTAAAACAAATTTGCCATTTTGAAATGAAGATGCTTTCACCAGGTGGTTTTCAAATGCTGATTAATGAAAATAAAAGAGGAAGTATACTCTCGAATTTTTTTGTTGTTGCTTACCCTGTTTTTGCAAAATCAAATAGCTGAGTCATATTCCACTGCTTCTAAATATTTAGTAACACACTGGTTTCTATAGAATTTGCTTCAGTGAAGCCAACAGTATGCTTCCCTTGGAATGCAGAAATCACAATTCTACCAACCTCAGGACACATGTCATCTAGTAAGAATGTTGAGGCCAAAGTGGTGGTGAAAAAAATCAAGATATAAATCCCATCTCTATTTACTGTGACACCTCTTTAATAAAAAATATCAAGAGTAACCTGAAAACAAAGTAAAAAAAATAAAGTTACTAAAATTAATCCATTTATTGTTTAGAATTTCTCCTCAAACTCTGGAACCTTAGTTTCCTTGAATGCAATATACAGTAAGTATTAGCTCAGGACGCCATAATAGAATACCATAGACTGAGTGGTTTAAACAACATATATTTATTTCTCCCCATTCTGGGGATTAAGGTGTGGCAGATCCAGTGTCTGCTGCAGCCTGCTTCATGGCTTGCGCATGGTCAGCCTCTTCTTGTATCCTACAGGTGGAGAGCATGGTGAGAGCAAAACCTTATGTCTCTCGGATTCCATTAATGGGAACTCCACCCTCATGACCTAATTACTTTCCAAAGTCCTCACCTCCTAATACCATCACACTGGGAGTTAGGATTTCCACATAGCAATCTTAGGGGTGTCACAAACCTTTAGTCTGTAACACAGTATTTCTAGCTTGCCCATGAGTTAGGATTGAAAAACAGAGAACATCTATTCACTTTCAAGTCATTTCCTCAGCAATTTTAATGTAAGTGGAGACAAGAAGAATTAAGATAGGCCATTTTGGACCTGGGATATGCCAAGGTCACAGTTCCTCAAGCATAACTTTTGGAAATCACAGCTGATATTGAGACCTTGCAAGATTTGACAGGCTGATATTTATTCATCTGGGCACATGCTTGGCCAAGTTGTACAGCAGGTGCGCTAAAAAATTTATCCCTCCTAAAATTACCTAAAAAATAATAGCTGTACCTAGAATGTTTTTAGTCTTTGCTATTACTTTTAAATATGCCTACAGGGCATGAAATACCTATATTTGGAGGATCCCATGAAATAGTAAATTCAGCATAGAGTTATAGACTGTGAAGTCATTTGTATTTAAGGGGTATTAAACACACTTTGCAACCTATCCTATTTCAAATTTATCAATTGTACTTTGGGAGCTGATGTGCCTGAAAGGGACATTAAATATTAATCATTCTAAGCCTCTCATTTTAGATTTTATGGTCCTAATTCAAAGTAGTTAAGGGTTTCACTTTGATTGGAGTATTTGTTAAAAGCAAAAGATAAAGAAAAAATCGAGCTCTTGGATTGATAAGAATATACCTAGTATTTATTATACTTTTCTGCTTCTGCTATTTTCAACTTTTTTTCATTTCCAGTTGTCTGGTATCACTTTACTTCAAAGCTAAGTAAGGAATATCTCTTGAAACTCTCCAAAGATTAACACAATTTCAAGTTAAATCACTTCACAAGTCTTAGGCAGTTATAACAAAGCAACACACTGTGGCAAACCACAGGTATTGTAAACCCTAGAGCAAAAGTTTAATAATGGTTAATTTATTTCTTCCCTTAGGAAGCTTGTTGCTCAGAGTATTAACACACTTTGGAACTGTAGATTTTGTAGAAGTTTGTTGGCTTCATGGAAAAATAAAAAAAGATCTCGAGATTTTTCAATAACTTTCTTTGTTCTGGTGAGGAGTGTTAAGTTATTGAAGAGATTTACTCAGTGAAAGATTGGCTGTTGTCATGAACTATAAATTTGTCATTATTATCAGAAATATTTAACGGTTATATTTCAGAGATGCTCTTACCCATCTTCTGAGCTTAAGTTTCATACTTTGAACTGTCGATTGAATGCCTCATTTGATGGAGGGCTGAGCTCCAAGGTCAAAGTTCTGAACATCTCCCCTGAAACCCAAACCCAGTTCTTCACCCACTTGTGCATTCCTGGTAACAGTGTCATTGTTTTGCTAGGCTTAAAATTTGCCAGCTGCTTTGCCCTCTTCTGTTTCAAACAATCCAGTTAGCCACATTGGTTAGCTTGTTTTTGCCTTTCATGTACTCTGAAACCTTTTGATTTTCATTTCCATTTCCCCAAACTGACTGGAGCAATGATATATGGCATTTCTCATGTCATAGCAGTAGACTAATTTCTCTCCCTGTTCTCTAACTCAATCTGCCTTTCAATACACACTTTTTAACATCTTATTCTCCTGCTCAGAAGTCTTCAATGGTTCCCTATTGCTATATAACTGTATATTTTTAGCTTGGAAGTCAGGAATAGATTGCTTTTTTTTATCCTAATATCAAACCCTTCAAATCTAACCCTTGACAACTTCTTGTTCCTCTTTTCAAAATATTTGGCTTCAATAATTAAGATCATGCCTATTTACTGATCTATAGCATGGCCACAAGGTCTGTATACATAGGCGATGTTTGACATATCTAACCACGTTAAGTGACCACTTAATGCCTGTGTGTGTGTGTGATGGTTAGGGAAAGGAAGCCTGCTTTGAGTGATTTGAAAGGTTGACAGACCACCTAGTATTTTCAGTAATGAGGGACTCTTTGGATGATAATTTCCAGAGCTGGATTGGATGATGTGGCCAAGTGGAATGGGATGTTGGCTTATCTGATTCGAAGGAAGCTTCTTGATTTATTCCACACAATAATGTTACAGACCCACATTTATGTAGTGAAGAAATACAAATTACAGATACACACGCAAGGATTGATGGAAATACACAACCTCACTGCAGTTTTCTGGGACATAGCAGGAGACTATGCACATTGCTAATGAGGGACAATGTATTAAACATAGTATGTAATGTCACTGAATTTATTATGTAATTTGATGTAATATAGCTAAATGATTTTAATGCATATTTTCCTGGTTTCCCAGACATTTTGCCTACCCTGTAGAATGTTCTTTCTCTGACACAATTATAACATTTCTTTAATTTTTTTTCTCTGTCTCCAAGTTGGTTTCTTTCATAAAATCTTTCCATGTAACTCACCCTGGAATAATTTGCTGAACTTCCACAGAATTTATTGTTTTGTCTGTGGTGAGATATTTGCAAGTATTACTTAGCAAAAGTGGTGTTCTTCTTATCAGTTTTAATTCATTTCTTCACTTTTACCCCCAAACACCCCCTTCTTCCACACCTTGCTTAGGGAATTAGACATAAGTGTTCAAGTTCTTTTCCAGATGTTAGTCATTGTGGAACCACAGAATTTAAATCATGTAAGTATATTCTTAGCATATAAGTATAAATGCTGATGGCTTGGGTGTAAAAAAGAAATGTGTGTACATTTGAAACATGAGTTCTCCTTTTTCTTGGACTGGTTAATATTCTGTGGGCTGGAGAAGGGAAAGAGAGAGATGATGTGGACAAGAGAACAATTAGAAGCTTCCCTGAGCTTTTACCTCACTATCATCCTAAGTGGGCTCTCCCTTTTTAAGCAGGTGGTTTATTACCTAGCGACCACTGGGAGGCATGAGGCCAATTTATACCTTGATATTTTTCTTAGCAGATTGTTTTTTGAGCAAAATCTTTGTCCCAGTGGCCAAGAATCTAGTATGATGCTTCTCAAATCATATGTAGTGAAAGACCAGATTGTGTGTGTGTGTCTATTTAAAGTTTTCATTTCCAATCAACTGCAGACTGATATTTTATAAAACAATAAAAATTACTAGAAAAATGGGATAAAAAAAGATATTCAAAAAAATCAAGTCCAAATATCTTGTAAGAATCAACAGCTATAACATTATTCATTCAAATTACTATGGAAGTTTTTTTAAATATTAGAATGTCTAGGTTTATTTCACTGGAGCTAGTAACAAACAGTGTCCAGACCAGCACTCATCTGTGGACCGTACTTGGAGTAACACTGTTCTAGTTAGTCTCTACAGTTAAGTGTGGAGCTGGAGCAACCAGAGGTGGTAGGGAACTGAGAAAGCTACCACTCAGCACACTTGAATAACTATACATCTGGGAGGGGCTGGGCAGGCTGGCTAATTGAAACAACCTGGTATCTCTCCCGGCCCTGAAACAGTGGTCTAACAAATGCTTTACTCCCCCATCCTCTTCTCTCCTCCCATCTTTTCATGGGAAGTCCATCCTATTGTGGTCTTAAAAATTGTTTTAAAAAATGGGGTACCTGGGTGGGTCAGTCAGTTGAACGTCTAACTCTTGGTTTCGGCTCGGGTCATGATCTCAGGGTTGTGAGATGGAGCCCTGTGTTGGGCTCTGCACTGGGCATGGAGCATGCTTATGATTCTCTCTCTTCCTTTTCCTCTGCCCCCTCCCCCCTGCTGCTCATGCACACACTCTCTTTCTAAAAACAAAAGAAAACAAACAAATTATTTTAAAAATATATTAATATTTATTCTTCTAAGTTTGCACTTTATTTTCCCCAAAAGATCCTAAGATTCTTGGGGTTAGATGGTAAATTTTTTTTTTCTTTGCATTTCCCAATTTTCTAGTTCAATGCCTTACATAATTGCCTGTAATAATTTATTTGTTCTCATTAAGCAAAAATGCCAATCCATTCCAAAGAAAACATAGGAAGACTTGCATTGTTTAAATAAGTTATAATAGTCCTTAAAGGTTGTTTTTGGTATTCTGGATTGTCTCATGCATATTCGGGTCAAGTTATTTATTTAGGTTAGCAGAGAAATAAGAGGTCAAAAGGAACCTTGATGTTTCTAAATGTTAGTTTGTTTCCTCATCTACAAAGCAGACCTAAGAGCAGCTTTCCTTCTAGGTTATTTTGAAGGTTAAATACTACTTACAAAGCACCTAAAATACACTTTGTACGCAACAGTTACCCAAAGTATTACTTGTCCACCTGTTAGTAGTGAGAATTTTAATGCTTTGCTCTTGTTGCAACCAGTATATAATACAGGATAGCTGGAAAAATGGTTTTTTCCCTTTATATATTGATTGCATGCACACAAACATAGCTATTTAATGGAAGAAAATAGTTCTTAAAATCTTAATTCTAGCTTTAAGGAGAGACACAACTAGTTAATGAAAATGATAATATATATGTCTTCCCTTTATTTTTAGTGCCAAGTTTATGATATTTTACCTACATTTATATTCCCCAAAGAATCTTGTATCCCTGAGGAAACCATCTTAAAGAGAAACAAATACTGATTTTGCCTCAGGGGACATTAGGAATATGGACCAACATCTTCCCTGGAGGATCATGAACAAATTGCTAATGTTGACTTGCATCATTAACTTAGCCAAGATCTCAACATCTTAAAGTATATTTCTTATTACTTACTTGTTTCTAGTAAACAGTTGAATTTGAATTTTCTCTTTAACCATCTCATAAATTCACAATTCTAATTCAAGGCTATCGTAGTGAGAGGGGAAAGGAGTGTTTGTGTTCATTTCTTAGCTTTGACTTTGCTCTTAGGAGCAATTAGACAAAACACAAAATCTAGAAAGTAACCTTCTATTGTGTCATTGCCTTTTGTTTTTAAAGTTCTTTGTGTTTCACTCGTACTCTTGAGTTTGCTAATTTATAGGTGTTGTTTTAAAGGCTGTTATGGATTTGCAAATAGAGCTTTTTAAACAACATATAACCATATACACATGTAGCTGTGGTCTGGGGTATTTTTCACTCATTTACTTAGTCCCAGTGTAAGTTTTCTCTTGTTCATATTCTAATTAAACTCAATGTTCTAAATACTGATAGTCCTCTTTTCCCCCAAACCTATTGTTGGCTTTACTACCACAGATTGATTTCTTTAGACTTCATAACTCTATCACTTCTTTTCTGTTTTTGAACATAATGCAGAACCTTTAATTTCCAAAGATTTTCTTTTGCTTCCAGTTGTTTCTTTTGCTAATTAACCATTATTTATTCTTTGGATGAAGAAGCAACTCATTTTTATTGTCTAAATTAAGGAGAGGCATGTTTCTCCCTCAGTGGAGGAACTAGACCATTACTTAGGCCACTTGACTACTCAACATTACTGATTACTTGTGCTGGACTGCATGAGCAATCACCTTATGAACTGTATTGTAAAATATATTTACACATTGTACAACTAAACTTTATATCAACAACATGAAATGATTTCCTGACACTGTTGTTAGCTGACTATATTCCTATTATAAATCCTGGATTCATTTCTTTAAAAAAAATATTTGAAATAATTTTAGGTTTTTAGAAGAGCTGTATGGTAGAACAGAAAGTTCCTATGTACCTTCACCCAACTTCCTGTATGTGAACATCTTATACAACCATGGTACATTTTCAAAACTAAGATATTAAAATTGGTATAGTTCTATTAACTATATTATAGACTTTATTCAGATTTTATTAATTTTTTCCAGTAATGTCCTATTTATGTTCCAGGATCTAGTACCAGATACTATGTTATATTTTGTTGTGATATCTCTGTAATCTCTTCCAGTCTGTAGCAGTTCCTCTTTCCTTGTTTTTCATGACCTTGATATCCAGCCCTAAACAACATTAAAAGTAGTGTCAGAATTACCAACCCATACAGTGTTTATATATAACTCATTTTATGTTTAGTTTTAGAGTATTCAGTCAAAGCATCATTTCCCAGAATTACTTAGAGCTGCTCCTTTTCTTCTACCCTCTTCAGTGAGGTTAGATACAACATTTGTAATACAGTTAGATTCATTTGTAACAATCTGCTTCCTATCTGGGAGTCCCCTGCCATCTATTGATCAGAAATTGACTCATAAATACAGACAATAAACTGGTAGTTGCCAGAAGGGAAGAGGGAATGGGAGAAATAGGTGAAAAGCCTTAGGAGGTATAAACTTTCCAGTTATAATATAGGTAAGTCATGGTGATGAAAAGTACAGCATAGGGAATATAGTCAATAATATTGTAATAACTTTGTATGGTGACAGAGGGTAACTGCACTTATTATGGTGAGCATTAGGTAATGTATAACATTGCTAAATCACTATGTTGTATACCTGAAAGGAATATAACATTGTATGTCAACTATACTTCAGTAAAAAGAAATGCATATGTTCATTCTTTGTAGTGTATAATTCTGTGGGGTTTGACAAATATGTAATCATCTATCTACCACCACAGCAGCTTATAGAACATTTCCATCATCCTGACAATTCCTTTGTGTGGCCATTTTGTTGTCAACAACACTCTACCAATTGTGGGCAACTACTGATGTGTTTTCACTATAATTTTGCCTTTTTAAAAATGCCATATAAATGGCACCCTTTTGGGTCAGGCTTCTTTCCAGTTACTAAAATTCATTTAAGATTCATTCATGTTGTTACATGAATAAATAGGAGTAGTGTTGCTAGGTCATATGGTAAATGTATGTCTGTCTTTGCTTTTGAAAGTGGTTGTACATTTTGTATTCTTACCAGAAATGAATGAGAGATCCTGTTGTTCTGGCATGTCACCAGCGTTTCATAATGTCAGTTTTTGCTTGTTTTTTTTTTTTTAATGACTTTTATTTTTTTTTTAAGATTTTTATTTATTTATTTGAAAGAGAGAGAATGAGAGACAGAGAGCACGAGAGGGAAGAGGGTCAGAGGGAGAAGCAGACGCCCCGCTGAGCAGGGAGCCCGATGCGGGACTCGATCCCGGGACTCCAGGATCATGACCTGAGCCGAAAGCAGTTGCTTAACCGACTGAGCCACCCAGGCGCCCTGCTTGTTTGTTTTTAACCATTCTAAGAGGTGTGCAGTTGTATCTCATTGTGGTTTTAGTTTGCATTTTCCTAATAACTGATGATAATGAGCAACTTTTCATATGCTTATTTGTCATTAATTTATCATCTTTGGTGAAGTGTCTGTTCAGATCATTTGCATATTTTCTTTAATTGGAGTTGTCTGTTTTCTTATTATTGAGTTTTAAGTATTCATTATGTATTCTGGATACAAGTCCTTTACCTGCATATAATTTGCAAATATTTTCTTGTGGTTTGTGGCTTGTTTTATCCCTTCTTTTAATAGTGTCTTTCATAGAGCTGTTACAAAAAGTGCTTAATATTGACAAAGTCCAGTTCATCAATTTTTCTTCTCATGGAGCATGTGTTTGATGTCTTAATGTAAACACCCGCGGTCACAATGATGTTCTCTTTCCTTCTCACAGTTTTATATTTTTACATATCACGCTTAAGTCTATGATTAATTTTCAGTTAGTTTTGTATAAAATGCAAAGAATGTGTTAGTGTTCATTTTCTTACCTGTGGATGTTCAATTGTTCCATAACCATTGTTGAAAAGATTATTTTTCCTCCATTGAATTCCTAGCAGTGTTTGATAACTGAGAAAGTCTCTTAACTACAGAGTAAATTGTTATGGTTTCCATCCTAAATTTAAACTTCTCCTTTAGTGTAGTCTATCTACACAGAATATTCCACTTCTCAGGATATGCATATTTAGAACATTTGTCCCTCTTGTTTAAGTTCTTACTGTGATAAAATACAAAAACAAGTAGTATATTCAGAATATGTAAGAGTTATCAATGCAGGAGTACATTGTGCTTGGGATTACAAACTATGGACATTGCTTGTAGAACATGTATTAACCACTATGTAGCTTTTTTCTGGGGGGGAAAAAGGTGTTCTTAAGTATTTTTAATTTCAGCCTCAACCAAATTAAAACAATATGAAAGCATTCTTCCCTTCCTTTCTAGGAAAAAAAAAAAATGGATGTGGGAGGTAGCATCATTTCCCAAGCCATGAAACTAGGTGAATTTGTTAAAGGCCAAAGAACCGTCGACTTAGAAATAATAAACTCAAAACCTGAAGCCTGAATGTCAAAATAGCAAAACTCAAATGTCTATAAGTGTCTAATTAGAACACATGAAATAAATCTTGTCCATGATTGGGAAACAGTTTGGGATGGACCAGTACCTAAGCATCCAGACAATAGAGAAATCCAGGTAAAGGTGAATAGAAAGCCAGCAAACATAGAATAGGCCAAGGTCAAAGCCAAGAGAGAGTTGACAAGGGGATAAGATATGAGAAATAAGGTGAAGAATTAAGGAGAAAGAGTGTGTGGGGCTAGTGACCTCTAGAAGTCAGTGTCATTTATGAAGACCAAAGCCTTGCCAAACTCCCTAGGACACTGAGCTTTCTTTCACTTTCTATGTTGTGTGTGATTTCCTAGGAACATTATTTGGCACTTATTTTGGGGAAAGGGGGAAAGCTCTCAGAGCATTTAAGGAGGGTCGAGTTTCTTAGCATACAACATATACTGAATATCTGATTCTTATGAGTGCCTCATCAGGTACTCAAGACTCAAAATACATAAATTTACTTAATTGAGCAGCCATTCACAGATGACCTAAAGTATGTATGGGGTTGTGGAAGGTATTTATATAGTCTAATAGAAACAATGGGTGTGGATACAAACTAATTATATTTCACTTTGATGTACAACAATAGAAGCATGCACTTTGTATGGAGGTACTACGGACAAAGAAATGATTAGATCTGTGGAGGTAAAGTTAGGGGAGAATTAGTCAAGGAAGGCTTCTGGGAGGAGATGGCATGTGTGCTCGTTGTTGATAGAATCCTTCCCTTACAGGTTCAGAGTCTGGAGACAGATAATCTAGTATTTATTGTTTAAGTGTAGTGCAGTAAGGATCCTCAGAAACAAAACAAAACAAAACAAAATCAGAAGGATAAGGAAGGGAAGGAAGAAGGGAGAAAAGGAGGGAGGGATGAAGAGAGGAAAGAATGAGAGTGACTGAAAGTAAATATATCACAATTTGAAAATTATTACTCTGGGTTACTGGATTGTAAAATATTTTAAATATCTACACTTTGCTATTTTTCTGCTAATATGTGTATCAGTTTTTGAATTGGGAAAATATTAAGAGTCATTTCTTCGAAGTTTTGCCAAAACTTTTGCCTTTAAGATAGAGTAAAAAAGAACTCTTATTTTTAGGATGGGGATCATGGAGAATTTCTGGATGCTAATAGCAGAAAGGCAATTGACATTGTAATATTTTCTTTAAAAAATCATAGACCCACATGCATCAACTGCACTGTTATACCAACTCTCAAACTTATTTTCATGATGAGGGAGATCACAGAAAAAAAAAATCTATTGAAATGCTTGCTAGGTGAGAGTGTAATTTTAGAGAGTTAAAAAATGGTGAAATCTGATTTAAATGGCTATTTAAAAATCTCTAAAGTGCTAGTGTTAACTGAGGAAATTAAAAGTCAGTAAATGTTTCAGCTTTGGAGCTTGGGAAGCCTAAAACTGGACAATTTGGGTGGCATTATGAAAATTACTGGCACATTTTGAAAATCAGGAAGTTTGCCAAACCCTGAACACTGTGTACTTTGCACCAGACATCATTGCTTATGCTCAGTGTTTTTGTTTTTTTCTTGTATCAGTTTTCTTACTGGTGTATATGTTTATACACACACACATACACATACTGTCTACAATTTTGATGAGAATAAAATTAGCAAAAAAAAAAAAACTTGGATTATTCTTAAAATAGTCTAGCCATGTGTGAATGTAGAAGGAAAAAATACAGAGTGAGGGGATTGATTTTTACTCTTTTGACTATTTTCTCTTTTTGATAAAGTCTTTTTTATCTTCACTATAAATAAATATTAATGATTTGTTGCTTTATTGTATTTTTTCCTCCAAATGTATGGAAAGAAATGCTAGTAGCTTTTTTAAACTTGGACAAAAGAAAAGTCTTGTGAAATGCATGTAAAATTGAATAAAGTAAACCATGAAGCTTTGGTCAGAAAAGATAATTACAACAGGAAAGTAAAATTATTCAAATAGTATAACTAAATATACTTCTTTTTTCATGTTATTTATTTGTTCTTAAATTGAAGTATAACTGACATTCAATATCCTGTTGGTTTCAGGCATACATCGTAGTGATTCAATATTTTTATACCTTACAAGATGATCCTGACGATACATCCAGTTACCATCTGTCACCACACAAAGTTATCACAGTATTATTGACTATATTCCCAATACATGCTGTATATTACATCCCTGTGACTTACATATTTTAAAACAGAGGTTCATTTCACTTAATCCCCTTGATGTATTTCATTCACCTCCCTAAATCTTTCCTCTGGTAGCCAACGTTTTGTTTCCTGTATCTATGAGTCTGTTTCTCTTTTGTTTCATTTGTTCATTTTTTTGAGATTATCTATCTATCTATCTATCTATCTATTTATTTATTTATTTATTTATTTGACAGAGAGAGAGAGATAGCGAGAGAGGAAACACAAGCAGGGGGAGTGGGAGAGGGAGAAGCAGACTTCCCATGGAGCAGGGAGTCCGACTCAGGGCTCCATCCTAGGACCCTGAGATCATGACCTGAGCTGAAGGCAGATGCTAAATGACTGAGCCACCCAGGCACCCTATTTATTTTCTTTTTAATGCAATGCACTTTTTCAATTTTTTTTTTTAAATTGAACTATAGTTTTTCCAGAGTGGCTGTACCAGCTTGCATTCCCACCAACAATCTAAGAGGGTTCCCCTTTCTCCACATCCTTGTCAACATTTATTGTTCCCTGTCTTGTTAATTTTAGTCATTCTTATTGGAGTAAGGTGGTATTTCATTGTGGTTTTGATTTGTATTTCTCTGATGGCTAGTGATGTGGAGAACTTTTTCACGTGTCTGTTAGCCATTTGTATTTCTTCTTTGGAGAAGTGTCTGTTCATGTCTTCTGCCCATTTCTTGATTGGGTTATATGTTCTTTGGGTGTTGAGTTTGAGAAGTCCTTTATAGATCTTGGATACCAGCCATTTATCTGATACGTCGTTTGCAAATACCTTCTCCCATTCTGTGGTTTGCCTCTTTGTTTTTTTGACTGTTTCCTTTGCTGTGCAGAAGCTTTTTATCTTGATAAGTCCCAACAGTTCATTTTTGCTTTTGTTTCCCCTGCCTGTGGTGACGTAGCAAGTAGTTGCTGTGGCTGATGTCGAAGAGGTTACTGCCTATGTTCTCCTCTAGGATTTTGATGGATTCCTGTCTCACATTTAAGTCTTTCATCCATTTTGAGTTTATCTTTGTGTATGGTGTAAAAGAATGGTCTAGTTTCATTCTTCTGCATGTGGGTATTCAATTTTCCCAGCACCCTTTATTGAAGAGACTGTCTTTTTTCCACTGGACGTTCTTTCCTGCTTTGTCAAATATTAGTTGACCATAGAGTCGAAGGTATATTTCTGGGCTCTCTATTCTGTTCCATTGGTCTATGTGTCTGTTTTTGTGCCAATACCATGCTGTCTTAATGATCACAGCTTTGTAATATAGCTTGAAGTCAAGCATTGTGATGCCCCCAGTTTTGGTTTTCTTTTTCAACATTCCCCTGGAGATTGGGGTCTTTTCTGGTTCCATACTAATTTTAGGATTGTTTGTTCCAGCTCTGTGAAAAACGTTAATGGTATTTTGATAGGGATTGTATTGAATATGTAGATTGCTCTGGGCAGCATAGACATTTTAACAATTATGGAGGTTCCTCAAGATGTTAAAAATAGAGCTACCCTACAACCCAACAATTGCACTACTAGGTATTTTCCCAAAGAGAGATGTAGTGAAAAGAAGAGGCACATGCACCCCCTTCTTCATAGCAGTGGTGTCTACAGTAGCCAAACTGTGGAAGGAGCCAAGATGTCCTTCAACAGATGAATAGATAAAGAAGATGTGGTTCATATATATAATGGACTATTACTCAGCCATCAGAAGGAATGAATACCTATCAGTTGTATCGACATGGATGGAACTGGAGAGTATTAGGCTAAGTGAAATAAGTTAAGCAGAGAAAGACAATTATCATATGGTTTCATTCATGTGTGGAATGTAAGGAATAGTGCAGAGGACCATAGGGGAAGGGAGGGAAAACTGAATGGGATGAAATTAGAGAGGGAGACAAACCATGAGAGACTCTGGACTCTGGGAAACAAACTGAGGGTTACAGAAAGGAGGGGGGTGGGGACCAGGGGTAACTGAGTGATGGGTATTAAGGAGGGCATGTGATGTGATGAGCACTGGGTGTTATATGTAACTAATGAACTATTGAACACTACATCAAAAACTAATGATGTACTATATGTTGGCTAATTGAACATAATAAAAAAGAGATCAACCATTAAAAAAATAAAATAATAAATTGAAGCATACTTGACAAACAATATTATATTAGTTTCAGGTGTATAACATAGCAACAAATCTATATGTTATACTGTGCTCACTACAAGTGTAGCTACCCTCTGTCATCATACAACAGTATTACAGTACCATTGACTATATTCCGTGTGCTCTATCTTTATCTTTATGACTTACTTATTCTATAACTGGAAGCCTGTACCTCCATCTTTTCTTCACCCATTTTGCCCATCCTGGCCACCCAACCCACAACCATAAATTCTCTGAATTTATGACTCTGTTTCTGCTTTGTTTGTTTTATTTTTTAGATTCCGCATATAAGTGAAATCATATGGTATTTGTCTTTATCTGATTTATTTCACTTAACATAATACCCTCTAGGTTCATCCACACTGTTGCAAATGTCATATATACCTCTTAAATGTCTTAAAGATGCTGGAAGTAACTTATGAGCTATTGCCATCTTTAAGGATCCAAGTGGTTTATTATTTGAGGTTGAATGCCCTCAATAAAATATAGATTTGTAATGTGAAAACCTAGATGATATTACTTATGTATCATTTAAAAAAATTGAGAAATATGTAAATGTATTGAGAAGAATGTAAAATTTTGCTGTCCTTCTAATACCACTTTTTTATAATGTTATGTTAATCACCATGCAGTACATCATTAGATTTTGATGAAGTATTCCATGATTCATTGTTTGCATATAACACCCAGTGCTCCATGCAATATATACCCTCCTTAATACCCATCACTGGACTAATCCATCCCCCCACCCCCCTCCCCTCTAAAACCCTCAGTTTGTTTCTCAGAGTCCATAGTCTCTCATGGTACATCTCCCCCTCCGATTTTCCCCCCTTCATTTTTCCCTTCCTTCTCCTAATGTCCTCCATGCTATTCATTATGTTCCACAAATAAGTGAAAACATATGATAATTGACTTTCTCTGCTTGACTAATTTCACTTAGCATAATCTCCTCTAGTCCTATCCATGTTGATGCAAAAGTTGGGTATTTATCCTTTCTGATGGCTGAGTAATATTCCATTGTATATATGGACCACATCTTCTTTATCCATTCATCTGTTGAATGGCATCTTGGCTCTTTCCACAGTTTGGTTATTGTGGACATTGCTGCTATGAACCTTGGGGTGCATATGGCCCTTCTTTTCACTACATCTGTGTCTTTGGGGTAAGTACCCAGGAGTGCAATTGCTGGGTCATAGGGTAGCTCTGGTTTTAATTTTCTGAGGAACCTCCATGCTGTTTTCCAAAGTGGCTGTACCAACTTGCATTCCCACAAACAATGCAAGAGGGTTCCCCTTTCTCCACATCCTTGCCAACACTTGTTTCCCGTCTTGTTAATTTTTGCCATTCTAACTGGTGTAATGTGGTATCTCAATGTGGTTTTGACTTGAACTTCCGTGATGGCTCATGATGATGAACAGTTTTTCATGTGTCTGTTAGTCATTTGTATGTCTTTGGGGAAGTGTCTGTTCGTGTCATCTGCCTATTTTTTTGACTTGATTATTTGTTTATTGGGTGTTGAGTTTGAGAAGTTCTTTCTAGATATTGAATATTAGCCCTTTGTCTGTAGTGTCATTTGTAAATATCTTCTCCCATTCTGCGGATTGCCTCTTTGTTTTGTTGACTGTTTCCTTTGCTCTGCAGAAGGTTTTTATCTTGATGAAGTCCCAAAAGTTCATTTTTGCTTTTGTTTCCCTTGCCTTTGGAGACCTGTCTTGAAGGAAGTTGCTGTGGCCAATGCTGAAGAGGTTACTGCCTATGTTCTCCTCTAGGATTTTGATGGATTCCTGTCTCACATTGAGGTCTTTTTTTTTTTAAGATTTTATTTATTTGACAGAGAGAGACATAGCGAGAGAGGGAACACAAGCAGGGGGAGTCAGAGAGGGAGAAGCAGGCTTCCCTGCAGAGCAGGGAGCCCAATGGGAGGCTCCATCCCAGGACCCTGGGATCACAGCCTGAGCCAAAGGCAGACGCTTAATGACTGAGCCACCCAGGCGCCCCTCACATTGAGGTCTTGAGTTTATCTTTGTGTATGGTGTAAGAGAATGGTCGAGTTTCATTCTTTTGCATGTGGCTGTCCAACTTCCCCAGCACCATTTATTGAAGAGAATGTCTTTTTTCCACTGCATATTTTTCCTGCTTTGTGGAAGATTATTTGACCATAGAGTTGAGGGTGCATATCTGGGCTCTCTATTCTGTTCCACAGTCTATGTGTCTGTTTTTATGCTGGTACCATGCTGTCTTGGTGATCACAGCTTTGTAATATAGCTTGAAATCAGGCAACATGGTGTCCCCAGCTTTGTTTTTCTTTTTCAACATTTCCTTGGAGATTCGGGGTCTTTTCTGATTCCATACAAATTTTAGGATTGTTGGTTGCAGCACTTTGAAAAATGCCATTGGTATTTTGATTGGGATGGTGTTGAAAGTATAGTTTGCTCTGGGCAGCATAGACATTTTAACAATATTTATTCTTCCAGTCCATGAGCGTGGAATGTTTTTCCATCTTTTCATGTCTTCTTACATTTCTTTCTTGGGCGTTCTGTAGTTCCTAGAGTATAGATCCTTTACCTCTTTGGTTAGGTTTATTTCAAGGTATTTTATGGTAGGTATCTTATGGTGCTATTATAAATGGAATTGATTCTCTAATTTCTTTTTCTACAGTTACATTGTTAGTGTATAAGAAAGCAACTGATTTTTGTGCATTGATTTTGTGTCCTGCCACATTACTGAATTACTGTATGAGTTCTAGTAATTTTGAGGTGGAGTTTTTTTGGATTTTCCACATAAAGTGTCATGTCATCTGTAAAGAGAGAGAGTTTGACTTCTTTGCCAGTTTGAATACCTTTTATTTCTTTTTGTTGTCTGATTGCTGTTGCTAAGACTTCTAGTCCTATGTTGAACAAGAGTGGTGAGAGTGGGCATCCTTGACGTGTTCCTGATCTTAAGGGAAAGGCTCTCAGCTTTTCCCTTTTGAGGATGATATTTGCTGTGGGTTTTTCATAGATGGATTTTATGAAATTGAGGAATATGCCTTCTACCCCTATACTCTGAAGAGTTTTAATCAGGAACAGATGCTGTATTTTGTCAAATGCTTTTTCTGCATCAATTGAGAGGACTATATGGTTCTTCTCTCTCTTATTAATGTGTTCTATCACAATGATTGATTTGTGAATGTTGAACCACCTTGCATCCCGGGGATAAATCCCACTTGGTCGTGGTGGATGATCCTTTTAATGTACTGTTGGATCCTATTAGCTAGGATTTTGTTGAGAATTTTGGCATCCATATTCATCAGGGATATCAGTCTGAAATTCTCCTTTCTGATGGGGTCTTTGCCTGGTTTGAGGACCAAGGTAATGCTGGCCTCATAGAATGAGTCTGGAAGCGTTCCTTCTGTTTCTATTTTCTGAAACAGCTTCAGGAGAATGGGTATTATTTCTTCTTTGAATGTTTGGTAGAATTCCCCAGGGAATCCATCAGACCCTGGACTCTTGTTTTTTTGGGAGGTTTTTGATCACTGCTTCAGTCTCGTTACTGGTTATTGGTCTATTCAGGTTGTCAATTTCTTCCTGTTTCAGTCTTGGTAGTTTATAGGTTTCCAGGAAGGCATCCATTTCTTCCACGTTGCTCAATTTATTGGCATATAGTTGCTGATAATAATTTCTAATAATTGTTTCTATTTCCTTGGTGTTAGTCATGATCTCTCCCCTTTCATTCATAATTTCATTAATTTGGGTCCTTTCTCTTTTCTTTTGGATAAGTCTGGACAGTGGTTTATTGATCTAATTAATTCTCTCAAAGAACCAGCTTCTAGTTTTGTTGATCTGCTCTACTCTATTTCTGGTTTCTAATTCATTGATCTCTAATCTTAATTATTTCTCTTCTAATACGTGAATTAGGCATCATTTGTTGTTTTTTCTCCAGTTCCTTAAGGTGTAAAGTTAGTTGGTGAATTTGGGATTTTTCTATTTTTTTAAGTGAGGTTTAGATGGCTATGTATTTCTCCCTGAGGGCTGCCTTTGCAGTATCACATAGGTTTTGAACTGATGTGTTTTCATTCTCATTGGTTTCCATGAATTATTTAAGTTCTTCTTTGATTTCCCGGTTGACCCAAACATTCTTGAGCAGAGTGGTCTTTAGCTTCAAGTGTTTGAATTTCTTCCAGAATTTTCTTGTGATTGAGTTCCAGTTTTAAAGCATTATGGTCTGAGAATATGCTTGGTATAATCTCAGTCTTTTGGTATTGGTTGAGACCTGATTTGTGACCCAGTATGTGATGAATTCTGAAGAAAGTTCCATGTGCATTTGAGAAGAAAGAGTATTTTGTTTTTAGGGTGGAATGTTCTTTGTGAGGTCCATCTGGTCTGGTGTGTCATTCAAAGCTCTTGTTTCTTTGTTGATTTTCTGCTTAGATGATCTGTCTATTGCTGAGAGTGGAGTATTGAGGTCTCCTACAATTAACGTATTATTATCAATATGTCTCTTTATTTTGGTTAACAGTTGGCTTAGGTAGTTGGCTGCTCCCATGTTGGGGGCATAGATATTTACAATCATTAGATCATTTTGTTGGATAGACCCTTTAAGAATGATATAATGTCTGTCTGTGTCTCTAACTACAGTCTTTAGCTTAAAATCTAATTTGTCTGATATAAGAATTGCTACCCCAGCTTTCTTTTGAGGTCCATTGGTATGAAAGATGGATCTCCATCCCTTCACTTTCAGTCTGGATATATCTTTAGGTTCACAATAAGTTTCTTGTAGACAGCGTATGGTTGGGTCCTATCTTTTTATCCAGTCTGCAACAATGTGCCATTTTATGGGAGTATTTAGGCCGTTCACGTTGATAATAATTATTGAAAGATATGAATATATTGTCATGTTGCCTGTGAAGTCCTTTTTTCTATAGATTGTCTCTGTAAATTTCTGTTATGTCACTCTTGGGGTCTTTCTCCTTTTATAGAACTCCCCTTCATATTTCTTGCAGGGCCGGCTTAGTGGTCACATATTCTTTCTGCCAGTCGTGGAAGCTCTGCATCTCACCATCCATTCTAAATGACAGCCTTGCTGGATAAAGTATTTTTGGCTGCATGTTCTTCTCATTTAGTAGCCTGAATATGTCTTGCTAGCCCTTTCTGGCTTGCCAGGTCTCTGTGGATAGGTCTGACATTATTCTGATGTTCCTCTCTGTACATAAGGAATCTCTTCCCCCTAATTGCCCTTAGGATTGTTTCTTTGGTTCTAAGATTTGTGTGTTTTACTATTACATGCTGGGGCATTGGTCTGTTTTCCTTGATCTTGGGAGGGGTCCTCTCTGCCTCTAGGACATGAATGTTTATTCCATTCCCCAGATTAGGGAAGTTCTCAGCTATGATTTGCTCAAATATATCTTCTAGTCCTCTCTCTCTCTCCACCCTCTCAGGGATCCCAATAATTCTGACATTGGAACATTTGGTGGTGTCACTTATTTCTCTAATTCTGTTTTCATGGATTTTGAGCTGTTTCTCCCAGGCCTCCTCCTGTTCCTTCTTGTCTATGACTTTGTCTTCTAGATCACTAATTCGTTCTTCTGCCTCATTTACTCTAGCTGTTATGGTACATAGATTAGATTGTATCTCATTGATATCCTTTTTAAGTTCTGCCAAATCACCTCTCATTTCTGCTCTTAGAGACTCTATGTTGCCATTAATTGATTTCTCCATTCTAGCTATTGTGTTCATAACTGTTACCCTGAAGTCTATTTCCAACATCTTGCTTATATTTATATCCATTTGTAAATCTGTGATAGAAGTCACAGTCTCTGAGTCTTTCCTATTTTGGGTGTTCCTCCTCTTAGTTATTCTGTTGAGGGATGGTTGAGGGAGTGTACAGAATCCAAATTATTGACCAAAACCCAAGCAAGATGCACCTGTTTTATAGGGACCTTAGGGTTGTCGGCCTCTTGTTCTTCCAGCCTGTCTTCTGGGGGAGGGGCCTGCTGCTCTGTTACTCAGGCAACCCTGTTTGGGCAGAGTTGCCCTGACCCCTGTGGGGGAGGATGGGCTCAATGAAGACTGGATTTTTGGGGGTTTTGTTCTCTGGTGGCTTTCCCTCGTGGCTTTCTGCATCTCTTCTGAGAGTCAGAGTAGAAGTGACTGTTTCCAAGCCTCTGCCTCAGAACAGAGAGATTGCAGTGTGTTCTTCAGTGAGCTCTCCAGGCCACACCATCTCTATTTCTGTCTGTCCTGCTAAAACAGCAGTGTCCTGGGTTGTTTGTCCCACAGCAGCACTCCCAGCCCTCACTTCCAGGTCCAGGCACGTCTCTGCCCTTTGTGCTTCTAAAACTGCCAGCCGCCCCCAGTTCGCATGCTTGCCCCCACAGCTCCAGGTTTCAGTCCGGGGACTGCCCTTAAGTCCTTTCCCCGTAGCTATGGGTCTGTGAATCTTTGCCTGGTCCCCAGCTGTGGGAGGCTTTTGCACTCCTGTGTTATTTCACCTTCCTGGCTCAAGCACTTATGTCACCTCCCTCCCCCTTCTGTTTATCTTCCGATATCTGCCCACAGAATCACAGCTCCCCGCTTCATACCTCAAAACCAACCAACGGGGATATTCTGTTTGTAGAAATCCAGATATATCTTCTTACATCTCAAGCTGATTTCGTGGGTGTTGAGAGTGGTCTGGTGATATCCAGCTCAATTCAGGGGATCAGTTGAAAGAGGGTCACCTATTCCTCCCAGTCTTTTTTCTATAATACCATTATTAATTGTACCAACCCTGAGGTTCCAAGAGTTAGTTTTTAGGACTTTTCTCTAGTTTTCCAAACAAAGTTATAATTTATATGTTAATCCATTCAGCAACTCTTTAAAGAAATTTTTTTAAATAACAAGGTAGACAAACATTAAAAAAGTTATAAATATGATTAATCATAAATGGAACTATATGCTTAGATAAGCATAGAAGGAACAATGAATCTTCCTGGGAAGGCAGATGTTCAGTTTACTACTGTTATATAACAAAATATACTTAATAGTCTATTGCAATATCATTTATTTTCCTCACAAGTTTCAGGTCAGGTATTGGGGAATAGCTTGGTTGTACAGTTTTTTTACAGTCTTGTATGATGTTGTAGTCAGAAGTTTGTTGGGGATATAGTCATCTGTATCAAGTTGAACTGCATAATTTGTGGAGCCTTGTGTAAAATGAAATAGTGGGGCCCTTTATACAAAAAGGAAAAAGTGCTGTGTTAATGGTGATAAAAATAAACCTCCCTTTCTTACAGTCTCTCAAATTGTCATGATACATGCTATTTTCTATTTAATGCTTTTCTAAGTAAAGAAAAATTAAGATTTTTGATTATTGGTATGAATTGTACTATTCATCTTTATAGTGTACAAGTTATAAATGCAAATATAAGAATATTTAACTCACATGTGGAATCACTGAAATTAAACAATTCTTATTCCATGGTTTATATGTGTCTTGATTGCTGAGGTTAAGACTTCCAGTACTATGTCAAATAGTAATTTTGAGAGTGGACATCCTTGTCTTGTTCCTGATCAAGGAGGAAAGGCTCTGTTTTTTTCTCACTGAGGATGATAGGAGCTGTGGTTCTTTTGTGTATGGCCTTTATGATGTTGAGCTATGTTCCATCTATCCCTACATTTTTAAGGGTTTTTATCAGGAAAGAATCCTGTATTTTGTCAAATGCTTTTTCTGCATCTATTGACAGGATCATATAGTTCTTATCCTTTCTTTTATTAATGTGGAGTATCACATTGATTGATTTGCTAATATTGAACCACACCTGCAGCCCAGGAATAAATCCCACTTGATCATGGTGAATAATTCTTTTAATGTACTGTTGAATTCGATTTGCTAGTATTTTATTGAGAGTTTTTACATCCATATTCATCAGGGATATTGGCCTGTAATTCTCCTTTTTAGTGGGGTCTTTGGTTTTGGAATCAAGGTAATGCTGGCTTTGTAGAATAAGTTTGGAAGCTTTCTTTCCCTTTCTTTTTCTTTTTTTTTTGGGGAACAGTTTGAGAAAATTAGGTATTAACTCTTCTTTAAATGTCTGGGAGAATTTCCATGGGAAGCCAACTGGCCCAGGACTCTTGTTTGTTGGGAGATTTTTGATTACTGATTCAAGTTCTTTACTGGTTAGGGTATGTTCAAATTTACTATTTCTTCTTGTTTCAGTTTTGGTAGTTTGTAAGTTTTTAGGAATTTGTCCATTTTTCCAAGTTGCCAAGTTTGATGGCATATATAATTTTTCATATATATAATTGTATTTCTGTGGTGTTGGTTGTGATCTCTCTTCTATCATTTGTGGTTTAGTCTATTTGGGTCCTTCCTCTTTTCTTTCTGATAAATCTGGCTAGGGGTTTATAAATTTTATTAATTCTTTCGAGGAACCAGCTCTTGGTTTCATTAATTCATTTGACTGTGGTTTTTTTCTGTATCATTTATTTCTACTCTAATCTTTATTATTTCACTTCTACTGGGTTTAGGCTTATTTGCTGTTCCTTTTTCAGCTCCTTTGGGTGTAAGGTTAGGTTGTGTATTTGAGACTTTTCTTGCTTCTTGAGGTAGGCCTGTATTGCAATATACTTCCCTGTTAGGACTGCTTTTGAGGCAACAAACAATCCTAAAATTTGTATGGAACCACGAAAGACCCCGAATAGCCAAAGCAATTCTGAGAAAGAAAAACAAAACTGCAAGCATCATGATTCCAGATTTCAAGCTATATTACAAAGCTGTAGTCATCAAGACAGTGTGGTTGGTTCTGGCACAAAAACAGACATTGATTAATGGAACAGAATAGAGACCCCAGAATATACCTATAAGTATATGGTCAATTAATCTTTGACAAACAGGAAAGAATATCCAATTGAAAAAAGTCTCTTCAACAAATAGTTTTGGGGAAACTGGACAGCAACATGCAGAAGAATGAAACTGAACCACTTTCTTATACCATACAAAAAAATAAATTCAAAATTGATGAAAGACCTAAATGTGAGACAGGAAACCATCAAAATCCTAAAGGAGAACACAGGCAGAAAACTCTTTGACCACAGCTATAGCAACTTCTTATTAGACACATCACCACAGGCAAGGGAAACAAAAGCAAAAATGAACTGTTAGGATTTCATCAAGATAAAAAGCTTTTGCACAGCAAAGGAAACAATCAACAAAACTAAAAGGCAGCCTATGGAATGAGAGAAGATATTTGCAAATGACAGATAAAGTTAGTCTCCAAAATCTATAAAGAACTTATCAAAATCAACACTCAAAAAAAAAAAAATTAACCCGGTTAA
>NW_027397063.1:127572665-127642645 GCF_003265705.2 Callorhinus ursinus | reverse complement strand
AACTAACAACACAGGAAACAAAAGGTGTTGGAGAAGATGCAGAAAAAGAGGAACATTCTTGCATTTTTGGTGGGAATGCAAAATGGTGTAGCCACTCTGGAGAACAGTATAGAGGTGCCTCAAAATGTTAAATATAGAACTCCCTATAATCCAGCAATTGCACTGCTAGGTATTTGCCCAAAGGGTATAAAAATACAGATTCGAAGGGACACATTCACTCTGATGTTTAGCATCTTTTTTTTTAAGATTTTATTTATTTATTCATGAGAGACAGAGGCGGAGAGAGAGAGAGAAGCAGAGGGAGAAGCAGGCTCCCAAGGAGCAGGGAGCCTGATGCGGGACTCGATCCCAGGACTCTGGGATCATGACCTGAGCTGAAGGCAGATGCTTAACCATCTGAGCCACCCAGATACCCTCACTCTGATGTTTATAGCAGCATTATCAACAATAACCAAATTATGGAGAGAGCCCAAATGCCCATCAACTGATAAATATATATATATATATAATTAAGTCATCAAATATATATATATATATTATTAAGCCATCAAAAAGAATGAAATCTTGTCATTTGCAATAACATGGATGGAGCCAGAGTGCATTATGCTAAGTGAAATAAGTCAGAGAAAGATAAGTACCATATGATCTCACTCATACATAGAATTTAAGAAAAAAGAAAAAAAGATGAACTTATGGGGAGGGGGAAAAGAAAAAAAGAGAGAGAGGGAAACAAGCCATAAGATACTTTTAATGATAGAGAGCAAACTGAGGGTTGATGAAGGAAAGTGGGTGGGGGATGGGCTAGATGGGTGATGGGTATTCAGAAGGGCATGGTTTGTAAGAAAGTGAACCACCGAATTCTACTCCAGAAACCAATATTGCACTGTATGTTAACTACCTAAAATTTAAATGGAAAAAAAAGAAAAGTATGGCTTTTTGATCACATTAGTCCCCATGCTTATTCATTTGTAGACGTAACTCACTTGTCTTATACTCAACTTAAGTCACTGAATTCCCATGCTTTGTGAGTCCAACAGAATTCTGTGCTGCTGTGGTATTGTGAATGCTGTATATGAGAAGAATGGCAAGGAACAGCAGATACTCATAACTGTATCTCCTTTGCTCACTCACATTCTCCATTGTTCTAGTGGAATGCACACACAAAACATAAGTTCATAGATAAAACCATTAAATTTTAAGATGGTGACAGAAAAACACTACACCAAAGGTAGGGCTCTTTTAGCAGGGGGCCCTTGGTGATGGCACAAGTCAATGCCCATAAAGATGGCCCTGATCTGAAGGCTTGGCCTAGCAGGACATCCAAAAATGACTCAGTCACACACCTGGCAGTTAACTGACTGTTAACTAGAGTATTTACATGTGGCCTTTCCAGCATGGTGGTCTCAGGATAAACTTCATACATGAAGTCTGGCTTTCCTCAGAGCAAGCATCTTCAATGAACCAGATATAAGTTGCATGGCCTTTTATGATCTAGCTTCAAAAGTTATGTAGTATAGATTCCACCATACTTTACCAATCAAAGCAGTCATAATACCATCCAGATTCAAGGGAAAGAAAATGGACCCCTATCTCTTAACAGAAAAAATCTCAAAGAATTTGCATCTATTTTTAAAAAGCCACTACAGCAGATGACCTGGCAAAGTTTTGAACATAATAATAGATATCATAATAGTAATAAAGCCTCATATAAGTACCATTATAATTAAAAATCTCCTTTCCCCACTGGTCAACTTTCCAGTGTAACAGGTATCAATAATTTGAGATGCTTTTATATGTAAGCAAAATATATGTGTATACATATATAAATATGCACATATATAACAAATATACACATTTACATATACACACATATATCATTAAATGTTGCTTTCCAAATCATATCATTGCTTAAATGATTTCTTATGACTTGCCTTATTTGCACTTAAAAATTTGTATTATTCTTTGTGTTGGGTTGTATATTATTCTAGATATACCATGTCCCCCTTTAAGTCTTTCCAAATTCCTTGCTATTACAATCAGTGTTGCAATGATTTTTGATATTATATCTTGTCAGTTTTGTAAACATCTGTCCATAGAAAACTTATGGAAGTGGAATTATTGGGTCAAAAAACTTAGGCAGTTTTGATTTTTAATTGACCCATGTATATTTTCCACTCCTTGTTTGTCAGGCATTAAACTAGGCACTTACTTTAGTGGATATTTTCATATTACCTTTCAGTGAGATTGTACCAATTTATATTCCCACAAGATTATGTGTGAATTCTGTTTCTTCTTGTCCTTGTTAATACAGGGTGTTTTTAAGCATATTAATCTTTGACAAATGTATAACTGTAAAATGTTTTGATTTCCAATTTTTCATGCTGAGTGTGATTGAACATAATTTTATGTTTATTTGTTATTTCTCCCCCCTTTTTTTAAAAGGAATTGACTGCAGCCCTCATTTGGCCATTTTTATTTTGACTTAACTATCTTTAACCATTAAGAAAATTTTCTGTTTAGTATAACAGTTGTAAATTTCATCTCTAGTTGTCACTTTTGCATTGTTTGGGGTATTTTGCTGAATATTGTGCTGAAGATTCTAAGGTTTTGGTTATATCCATTTTTTTAATAACTTCTGAATGTTTTGCCATATTAAAATGAATATTGTCTTTCCTCCTTTCCTTTCTAGTAATTAACCTTAATTTCCTTTCCTTCAAGATTACAAACAAATTCACATTTAGTTTCTTCCAGGTTTATTTTTCACATTTAAATTTATATTTCAGTTAAAAATGAACAAACACCTTTAAAATCAAAGTATTCACTCCTTTTGAGAAGACAATGCATAGATATTAAAATATGTGAAAGACACAGATTTGGGTCTGGCTGAAAGTAAAATTTGGGGTTCTTATAAAAACTATTTTTATTTTTTTGTAACCAAAAAGTGCATAACGATTCACACATGCACACATACACAATCTCACGTATACATAGACACTGTCCTTAATCAGCCTACTGGGAGTCCTTTTACCAAAAGTTAACTCATGCCTTGGCACCAACCTATCTGACACCTTTTAAATTTTCCTGTAAGGTGGTTGAGATTTGACATACATAATGAAATGAAGAAAATTTACATTTACTTAATTGGTGCTACAAATATATTTGCTTGAAGATATTTGGCTTGTCTAGTTATCAAAATATCCCTAAATACATTATTTGATAATTAATAAGATTATAATATAGGATGGTTGGTGAAATATTGAGTTGCCATTTTTATTGAGAACCTGCAAGGAGCAGGTCTATGTGAGCACTCTAGTACAGAGATGTGTTTCGTAGTATTTCCATTCAGACAGAATATGGTCTGAAAAAAATGAATCACCTATTCATTCAAATCACTATAATACAAAGGAGTATATAATTGGTAAATATTTGGGATAAACTAAATAATTTAGAAACATGTAGAGGATGTATCCCTTAAGCAATCATAAATAAAATCATTCCGAAGGAATGTGTCATCAGGGCATTGGTAGTCATTACAAGACAGGTATAGGCTAAGATTATGGTGGGATACTTTTACATTAAAGAGAAGAATAAAACAGAAGTTCAGGAGTGAAAAATTTAGGGAGTTCTCAGGGGAGCAGAGCCTCTTTTCAGACTGGTGAAATGTGTGATTTGGATTTGGGGATAGAATTTAATAAGTCTACAGAGGAAGAGATTTCCAAGGGCTCAAGAATTGAGACTCTCTTTAAAAGGCATTGGTCAAAAGGTATGATCTTTATGGTTTATTGAGCTGCTAAGTGGAACAGCCACCACGATGCATTTCAGGCAGTAAATCCGATAGCAGTAAATAGAATGCATTGAAGAGATGAAGTTTAAAATGGGAGTTCTGGAGGGAAAGAGACCAATTGTATTGATAAGGTGGCAGGTAAAGGCCTGAGTTCAGATAGATGTAATGGGAATGGAGAGTAAAATCTGAATTTGAAAGTCAGTACAAATAATGTATTTACATACTTGGTGGATGTTTGATGTGAATTGGCACAGATAAACTTATTTTGAAAATTTTTGAAAATTTTATTTTATTTTATTATGTTAGTCACCATACAGTACCTCATTAGTTTTTGATGTAGTGTTCCATGATTCATTGTTTGCATATAACACCCAGTGCTCCATGCAATACGCGCCCTCCTTAATACCCATCACCGGGCTAACCCATCCCCCCACCCCCCCTAACACCCTTAGTTTGTTTCTCAGAGTCCATAGTCTCTCATGGTTCATCTCCTGCTCCAATTCTCCCCCTTCATTTTTCCCTTCCTCCTCCTAATGTCCTCCATGCTATTTGTAATTTGAATACCTACAAAAATGTTAGAGAAGTTAGGAGGAGTGCCTAGCTTTAGATTGGAGAATGAATTTGTTTTTAAATATGTGAATTTGGAGGTGGAAGTATTGGGTACATGGTAGGAGAGTGTAGAGTTTAATCACAGAGGAGAGGTTAATTGAAGCTTTAGGAAATCATGGTAATTCATGAGCAAGGCAATGAGACTTTTTGTTTGTTTTTTGCTTTTACTATTTTTTTAATTCTTAAAGTATAGCTGATATATATTAGTTTCACATGTGAAAGAGTGATTTGACAGTTATATACATTACTAAATGCTCACCACATTAAGTATAGTTACCATCTGTCACCAAAGTTATTACAGTATTATTGACTATATTCCATATGCTGTACTTTTCATTCCTGTGACTTACTTATTTTATGACTGGCTGTTTGTACTACTTAACCCTCTTCACCTATTTTACCTTTCCCCCCACCAGCCTCCCCTCAGGGAACCTCCCCTCTGGTTTGTTTTCTCCATTTATGAATCTCTTTCTGTTTTTTGTATGTTTTGTTTTTTAGATTCCACATATGAGTGAAATGATACAGTATTTGTCTTTTTCCAACTTATTTCATTTAGCATAGTGCCCTGTGGGTCTATTTATGTTGATGTAAATGGCAGAATTTCATTTTTTTTTTATGGCTGAGTAATATACCATTGCACATGTGTACCACATCTTCTTTATCTGTTCATCTACTGATGGAAATTTGGGCTGCTTCCATATCTTGGCTTTTGTAAATAATGCTGAAGTAAACATAGGGGTGCACGTATCTTTTCAAATTAGTGTTATTATTTTCTTTGGGTAAATATCCAGGAGTGGAATTGCTGGGTCATATGGTAGTTCTGTTTTTAAATCTTTTAAAAAATCTACCTACTGTTGTTTATAGTGGCTACATCAATTTACATTCTCACCAAACAGTGCATAACTGTTACCTTTTCTCCACATCCTTAACAACATTTGTTATTTCTTATCTTTTTGATTCTAGCCATTCTGACTGGGCTGAGGTGATATCTTACTGTGGTTTTGATTTGCATTACCTGATGATTAGTGATATTGAGGGTGTTTTCATGTGTTTACTGATCATCTGTATGTCTTCTTTGGAAAAATTTCTGTTTGGGTCCTCTGCCCATATCTAAATCAGGTTATTGGGTTTTTGGGTGTTGCAAGATTTCTTTATATATTTTGGATATTAACTCATTATTGGTTATATAATTTGGAAATATCTTCTCCCATTCAGTAGGTTACCTTTTCACTTTGTTGATGGCTTCATTTACTGTGCAAAAGCTTTTTAGTTTGATGTAGCCCCAATTGTTTATTTTTGCTTTTGTTTCTCCTATGTGAGGAGACAGATCCAGAAAAAAGTTGCTAGGGCTGATGACCAAGATATCATTGCCTATGTTTTAGTTTAAGAATTTTATGCTTTCAGGTCTTACATTTAGGTCTTTAATCCATTTTGGGTTCATTTTTGTGTATGGTAAAAGAAAATGGTCCAGTTTCATTCTTTTGCATTTAGCTGTCCAGTTTTCCCAACACCATTTATTTATTGAAGAGACTCTCTTTTTCCCATTGTAGCCTTGCCTCCTTTGTTGTAGGTTAATTGACCCTATACACATGGGTTTCTTGGCTCTCTATTCTGTTCTGTTGATTTATGTGTCTATTTTTTTTTTTGCCAGTGACATCCTGTTTTATTACTATAGCTTTGTAATAGTTTGAAATCTGGGATTGTGGTACCTCTAGCTTTACTCTTCTTTCTCAAAATTTCTTTGGCTATTCATGGTATGTTGCAATTCCATAAAATTTTAAGATTATTTTTTCAGGTTCTGTGAAAAATACTTTTGGTACTTTGTTGGGATTGCATTGAATCTATAGATTGCTTTGGGTTGTATGGACATTTTAACATTATTAATTCTTCCAATCCATGAAGGTGGCATATCTTTCCATTTGTTCGTGTTGTCTTCAATTTCTTTCATCACTGTCTTAGAGTTTTCAGAGTGCAGGTCTTTCACCTACTTGGTTAAATGTATTCCTAAATATTTTATTATTTTTGATGCAGTTATAGATGGGATTGTTTCCTTAATTTCTCTTTCCACTAGTTCTTAGATCAGCTATGACTCCTGTTCTTACAAGTTGTGGTCCTGTGTAGCAGAAGTTCTGTGGAGCTATAGCACAGCCCCCTTTGGTCATCAAAACCAGATGCTCCAAGGTTGTCCCTTATGTGGGCTGCATGTGCCCTCTGGTTAGACTGGGTTGTGACTGCCACTGGTGTCTTGGTGGGTGTGGCTGGCCCTCACTGCTATCAGCAGTGACTGGCCATGACCATTCCAGGGGCACTGGTGGGCAGGGCTTGTGCCCATGCAGCTGACTGAGAAGACTGGCTATGGCTACTGCATGTGCACAGGTGGGTGGGGCTAGCTACCAGTGAAGCTGACTAAGAGGCCTTGTGATAACTATTGCAGGCATGCTAGCTCCTCCTTCCCCGGTGCAAGAGTCACTCTGGAGGGCCACCAGTCCTAACTGGGGCTGGCTCTTAGGTGTGACAGTGCAGCAGTTGCTCTGAGTGTTGCTGGTCCCAACTAAGACTGCCCACTGGGTGAGGAGGGGTAGGAGCAACTTTGGAGGGGTGCCTGCCAAGTCTGCAGTCTGTGTGGGGTCTTTCTGCAAGGAAATGCTGGGGTAAAACAAGCAATACTAACTTGGAGGATGGAAGGCATTACAGCTGCCTCCTGAAAGTGTCTGGCCAGCTAGCTTGATGGAAGGCAAGAAAAAGGTATCTGTCAGTACTTCTGTTTCTGGAGAAAGCTCCTTTCCTCTCTAGCACATGTCCTAAAATTGGTAATAAATCTCCTTCAGATATACCTCAGGTACTTTTTAAGCTGCTCTTACTGTGTGGGGTCTCAGGTTGAGTGATATAGCCTGCTGACCCTTTAAAACAGAGACTCAGTTTTCTATAGTCCCCTGGCTCTCCCAGAGTTAAGCCTGCCATTTTTAAAGATATTATGGAGGCTTCTCTACTTGGTGCAGGTCCTCAGGTCCAAGTATGGGGAATTCCCTTGTCCCTCCCATGCCTATTTCACTTGTGGGTATGTTCCTCCAACCTTGTGGATTGGCGATTTGGTTCCCAACCACATCTCTGTCCTTCCTACTCTTCTTAGTGTGGCATTCTCTTTATGTCTTTAGCTGTGGAAGATCTGTTGTGCCAATCTTCGGGCCATATTCAGAGTGAGTTTATTACATGTAGTTGCCTTGGTGTGTCTGTGGGAGAAGATGTGTTCAGGATCCTCCTACTTCACCATCTTCCCCTATTCTTAGGCTGGTTTGGCAACGGGCTTTTAATACAACCATTAAATTGCTTCCAAATGTCAAAATAAAAGTAGAGGAGTAAGAATTAGGGGAAGAGATGTGTGGAAGGGATGTTTAAATAAGTAGGAGGATAATAAGCTCTTCCTCCCTGGAAATTGAAAAAAAGAGAAAGTTCCAAGAAGGTAGAGACTATTGGGACTGTATTTGTGACACTGGAGTAGTTTCATTGAAGGGGTATGAGCAAAAGCCAGATGTCTTGGGGGTTAATAATCTACTTTTGAGGCCATATAAACAATAAGTAGAGAGTATTTTAAAATCAGCTTTATTGAGGTATAAATGACATGCTGTAATATGCACCAGTTTTAACTATGCATTTCAATGAGTTTTGATGAATTTATACACACCAACACAATCAAGATATAGAATATTTTCATTATTATACAAAGTCCTTTTATGACCCTTCTCAGTTCACTTCCTAACTTATTGCCCCAGGCAGTCACTGATCTGCTTTCCTTCACTACGGATTAGATTTGTCCTTTCTAGAATTTCTCATAAGTGCAGTCGTATAGTGCATAATCTTTTGTGTCTGGCCTTTTGTACTCAGCATGATTTTGAGATTCTTTCATGTTGTTGTATGTGTCAGTAATTTGTTCTTTTTTATTGGTAGGTATGTAAAATATGTTTTTGAGTAGTTTTATTAATGATGTAAGGTATAGACCATAAGAGAGAAATATAAATAAATGTCATACTTTTTTTCAGATAGCAAAAATCTGAGAGTGTTTGTAAATAGATAAAAGGACTCAATAGAGAAACCAAATAGAGAATACTAAATAGGAAATAATGTATTTAAAATATTCCTAGAGGACTCTGGGTTATAAAAGGAAAAAGGCCATGAAATGAGAGTACAAGCAGGGAAGTTAGCCTTAGAATTAGAATAAACAAACAAAACCAAAAACAGGAAGAAAATGTTTCTTTAACCACAGTGAAGGAGATAAAATAAACTAAAAAGGAAGTCTAGTTAAAATGAAATTTTCAAGATTTAAAGACTATGTCAGGAATTATGGTGGAGAGAAGACAGTAATGAAAATATACATCAAATAGCCTAGATTTTCCTTGTAAGAAAGTGAAACCATCCTCTGAGAATTAGAAATATGGAGTTGGAGTTGAAAATTTGAGGAAAAGAGATCTATTTTATTAACATGGCACATGGAATCAGCTGGTGACTTCTTGTATACTCAGCATATTTTTTACTTATTCTAGCAACATTTGAAAAGAAGGAAGATAGCATTGGATATTGCACAATAAGTAGGGTATGGGGTCAAGAAAGTGAAGGATTTCATTGTGCAAGGAAGTATCATTTAAAACACTCTGGTTATTGTAAGTAATGCTGCAATAAACATAAAGGTGCATATATCTTTTAAAAGTCAGTGTTTTAGTTTTTTTTGGAGGGGTGGGCCTAAATACCCAATAGTGGAATTACCATATCATATGGTATTTCTATTTTTAATTTTTTGAGGAACCTCCATACTGTTTTCCATAGTGGTTGCACCAATTTATATTTCCACCAACAGTTCACGAGGGTTTCCTTGGAAGCAACCCAAATGTCCATCTATAGATGAATGTATAAAGAAGATGTGATAAACTTACAATCAGATATTACTCAGCCATAAAAAGGAATGAAAACTTGTCATTTGTAACAACCTGAATGGAATGAATGGACCTAAAGGGTATTATGCTAAGTGAAATAAGTCAGACAGAGAAAGACAAATACTATATGATATCACTTATGTGTAGAATCTAAGAAAAAAAACAAAACAAATGAACAAACCAACTAAAAAAGAAACAGATTCTTCAATAAAGAGAACAAACTGGTGGTTGCTGGAGGGGAGGTTGGTGGGTAGGTGGGCCAAATAGGTAATGGGGTTTAAGAGGTATAAATTTGCAGTTATAAAATAAATAAGTCATGGGGATGAAAAATACAGAGTAATGAATATAATCAATAATATTGTAATTACATTGTATGGTGACAGATGATTACACTTATTGTGGTGATTGAGTAATATATAGAATTATTGAATCAATGTATTGTACACTTGATGTTAATATAACATTGTATGTCAGTTATACTTAATAAAATAAATAAATTAAAACCCACTAACTCTGGGGTCTAGATTAAGGGGAAAGAAAAGTCCAGGAAGTTGATGGATGAGGAGAATAAAAGGGGAAATGGAGTGAGGGAACGATGGTGGAGAATGTGGAAAAATCTAATCCATTCAGTCTTGGGTGAATCTCATGATCCATAAGTTAGGCACCATTGTGTCCTCTCTTTAATATAGGGTGCTTTGGCTATGGATGCTTTTCCTGGGTTGGACTAGAATTCTCTAAAGGCCCTTTGAACTAAGTAATTAGAATCACATGCACTTCCTCAGAAAAATTCTATGTTGCCTTGCATTCTACCCCTTTCATTTTCTTTAATTTGGAGCTCCCAGAATTCCTTATGGTTGTGTGCTTCTTTTTTTTTTCCTTTCCTTTATAGTTTCTACTTTAGCACTTGACCCTGATCCAGTAATGAAATCTCCTAGTATAAAAATTTAAAACAGCCATAAATTCCACTTATTACCATCTATATTACCTTTATTAAGACTTGTCAAGATTTAAACTACATGTAAATAATGTGAAGTCTTATTAAATGCAGGTTCTGATTCAGTAGGTCTGAGCTGGACCTGAGAATGTGCATTTCTAGCAAGCTACCACTATATGCTGATGTGCTTGAATCACACTATCGGTAGCACAGATCTGGCCTATACCTCTCCATCTTGGCCTTTGCAAGCAGAAACATGTCAAGGAAGGATGAGCTCAAAGATATGACTAAACATATGGGAAGAGTGAATGGAGAAAATATTAAGGTCTTTGGAGTTGTCAGCATTGCACTATTAGGAGAAAACACAGATGCTAACTAATACCATATAATAAAATGACAGATGAAGTAGAAAAATAAGATAAGTGAAGAGGGTAAAAAAATGTGGTAAAAATAAAAACCTGACTGACAAGGATGTGGAGAAGATGCTGTAAATGGATGACCTAGACTTTTAAAGAGGCAACTGGTGAAAGTTTGCCTAGGGAAAGAAAGTCATAACAAAGCACATCATAAACAAATGAAATTCATTTTCTGCTTGGTAACTTTAATCACAAATTCCTAAATAAACAAAAAGTAATTATTACACATGTGTTGCCAAGGTTACTGTTATCACAGTTTAAAAGTGTTTTCTCACCTGTAGATGAGAGAACAAAAAGTTGGCTTTGGAAGATAACTTTTGATGACGCTATAAAACAATAATCTTGGTATCCAGGAATCCTCACCTAATTTCTGCTGAGCTCTTTTCCCTTGTGCTGTGCGGCTTTCTCAAATGACAGTCCTTCCCATTGTCTGTTTATGATTCCAACATTTCTTTGGCCTGTCATGCTGGGGCTCTGTGCTTCTAAGCACCTTGATCACTGCTGAGGAGTTGCTTATAATTTTTGTGTCCAGCTGTGGTAAAAGGGAATGCTGTTAAAAAGGCAATTGAGGGATTTTTCTTTAGATAGGATCAAACTTGGAAAAGGGAACATCAATATAAAATGAGCAATACTTAAATAACTTTTTTTCACTTCCATTTACTTTCAGAGAGATAAGTTAAGATTCTATTCCACTTATAGTTTCTTTTCATGTGGGACCCTGTAGTGAAGGTACAATAACTGTGCATGTGGAAGTAGACAGCAGGATTTAATTTCAGTGGGTATCAGAGGTGGGTTAAAATAGAGGGAGTGGTTTAAAGACCTCATATTCTTTCAGATACAATAGAAACTACTGAAAAGTGGGATTTGTGGAGAAGTCATTTTAGCTAAACTAAACACACTGAATGTGTTAGTATTACAGGCAAAGATCATTTGATAAATATTAACAAGATCACATTTAAGTCTGGCAAATTCTACATTTGAGATGACTGTGAAAATTTGCTATTACTATGTCTTAGTTTGGGTCACCTCAGAGTTAGACCTGTGACAAGGATTTGAGTTTAAGTAGTTTTTTGGGATGTTGAATCCAAATACTCTAGAAAGAAATGCACATGCTGGTAGTTGGACACCAGGCTAGTGCGCAGTGAAGTAGTAAGGGTCAAAAGTTCTGGATTGAGCACTGCCGGTGTCTACTATATACTATAGTATTGAATTCCAGTTTATATGTGTCATATTTTCTTAGAGGTATATGTTATTTATTCAGAACTCTTTTGAATGTAAAAAATAAAGGGAGGAAATGATTACTATATGAAATCAGAAATTTAGATATGTGAAAGTGTGACAAAAAACTTTTAGAACATAATTTTAGCTGTGATTATAAATATACACTATTGTTAATGGAATCAGAAATCTATCAGACCTTTTTGTTGACAGTAAGATCTGCTAGAAACACAGTGTTTTCAGGGATCAGATTTTCTGATGAATATAAGTGCCATACTATAATGAACAGAGGCCTACTGGTGGTTCCGAGAGTGGGTTGGCCTGCCATGCCCTGCAGCAGGAGCAATGCCCAATAGTTGAGTTGGGAGTGTCCCAAGCTTCACCTATCTGTGGGTAGTAATGAGATCACTTTAATAGGAATAGCTCAATTTTGATTGGATTTTGCCATGACTTCCTGACAATGCTCTTACACATCTTTTTGCCTTCCCTGTAGTTTTCTTTGGATTTCTAGCTTGTGCGTCACTATGTCTCAACTGTGTTTTCCATGAGCCTGCTACCATTTATTATCCTTTTCTAGACACTGCAAAACTTGGTTTAATAGATGCTGTGGGTTGTCTATCATGACTTCAGGGGCAGAATGGCAGTAGAATATTTTGAGGTTAAACCATATGCATTATGACAGTATAGAGAGGTAGAGTTTGAGGTAAAATGGAAAATACATGCATCAGCTGAAGATATTTAAAGTCAGATATTTTAAACATTCACCCAAATAAAATACAAACCTGAAATATACCAAGCTGGTGAATAAGTGGCATGTTTGTGACTATTACTCCAGTGAATATTAAAAATATAAATTAAAAGAAAATCTTTTGTTTAATTTTCTCTTTCATGGTTGAAATAACAGTTCCATCTGAAATCTACCTGTATTGAAATTATTTATATCTTCTTGTCTCATTATGAATATCTGTTCTCCTCGTTCTTTTTTTGAGAGTCAGATTCATCATCAGTTTAATTGCCTCAAAATGTTTAGTTAGGCTAATGCCTTGCATGTTCTTGGAATAGGCAGGATTTTAGTCATTTTTAAGTGCATTCATTCTTTGTACAGCTCTTTGTAGGGTTATTTTATGAACCAGGTATCAAGTGCTGGGGATAGGCAATGAATAATGGTGAATATATAGGCAATGCCTCTGAGTTCACATGATTTCATTCTAGGGAAGTTGGCATGTAGTAAAGAATCATTCAGTCAGTAAAATTGTTAGGATACTTTCAGTTACATGAAAATATATAGCATATCTTGTAATTTTACAAATAGTAGTCCAAAATTATTAAGCTACAGACATTCAATTTAACTTCCAAGTTTTTCATTCACCTTATTTTCTGTTGACACATTCTTGGACATCTTTGATTTTTTGTCTCGTGTATTTGATTTTTAAAATATTATTAGAGTATTTTTAGCACTAAGCACAATGACTGGCACATACTATGCTTTCCATAAAACTATTTATTAATGTTAAATACATTATGTTCTGCTAATGATCAGGAACACTGCCACATATTTTCCATTCACCTCTGTTTAATTTCACAATAATCCTATGATAAAATCACTAGTATCATCCAATTTACAGAGAAGGTGTTTGTGGCCTAGGAAAATTAAATAATATATCAATGCTGTACCATTCAGCAGGTAAGTGTATGTGCAGAAATAAAGATTTGTTTTCAGAGCCTACTTTTTTAAACACTAAACACAGTAGCTCATAGTAGCTCATCTTACCAGAAACTATAACTACACCTATGAAAATTACCAACCATTTCATACACCTATGAAAATTACCAACAAATAATCCAGATCTAGAAAACATGAGGAAAAAAATCAGCACAGCATAATAAAATTCTCATTAGTTGTCATATCTGATTTTCATTTGACCACCTTGATTTAAATGAACTGAGAACATTTATAATTAAAGCCTAAATATTTGCTTATGAAAATTGGAAGAGGGGTAATAAAAAACCAGAGCACTGAAATTAATTATCATAATTTTTATATTCAAAACATTAAATGATATTATACTAGAAATTATAGGGTGGTAAAAGATTTCTTAATATCTTTTAAAGTGGAAATAATAACATATCTAAACTGAGTTTGGAAAAAGGCTGATTGCATTAGGGAAGACATCAGGGATAATTACTAAATGATTAAAACAAACCACACAAAAAGGACAAAAATGTGTTAACTGGTTTATATAAATCAACATTGAATATTTAGATGAGCACTGTCAGCAAAAAAGACTTTAACACTCTCAAGATGTTCATTATCATTTTGAAAAGTCATCTGTGGTTCTTATTTTGGTAGCAATACAGAGCATCCATCTAAAGTGCTGAATAAGTTGCCTAATAATAAATATAAAACTCACATTTTACTTAGAGCTTTATAATTTGCAAAAGCACTTTTGCATCCATTCTTTCATTGGTTCTTACAGTGGCTGTGAAAAGTGGGTTGTTATTTCTGTTTTATAGATGAAGAGGTTGAGGCTCAGAGCAGTAGGTGTCTTATCCATGTTCACATAGCCAATTCATTCTTCTGTCCATTATGCAAGCACAGTTCAATTCCAGCTTTACTAAAGCAATTTCAAACTGAAGTTGACTGTCTGCTCTTTGCTGTCATTGTCCTTATGGAGATATATGAAGAAATGACCTTTACCCTTGAGAACCCCTTAATTTTTTATTTTTTAATATTTTATTTATCAGAGAGAGAGAGATCACAAGCAGGGGAGAGGGGTAGAGGGAGAAGCAGACTCCCTGTTGAGCAGGTAGCCTGATGTGGGACTCGATTCCAGGACCCCAGGATCATGACCTGAGCTGAAGGCAGACACTTAACCATCTGAGCCACCCAGGCACCAGAGAACCCTTAATTTGAATATATTTTATCTTAGAACTTACTGTATTTTTTTGATGACTTTAATAAGTGCATGCAAATTTTGTTTATTCACTAGGCTGTCATCCCAGATTTTTTTTTCTTTTTTTAATTTGGGGCTGGCTGGTAAAGACTATGTGGTGAAGGACTGTGGTTAGCAGAGTTGAGGGTGGTTAATGAAATCTCTGTATAAAGAGTTTTGAAAAAGATTCTAGAAAACCAATGGTTTCTCTGTGTATTTATTGAGGGCATTCACTTTGGCTATTGGGTCATGGAGATATGTCTTTTATAGATATCTTAAAGGCTTTGATGAGTAAAGAAGACAAAGCTTAAACTGAATCAATCACACAAAAATGATTTAACTTATATTTAAATTAAATTAAGATTTTAAAAAAATCTTTACACCAGCTTTATGTACATATACTCTGTAGTTTACTGTCAGCCATGTACACTCTATGCCATTAAGATATATGTATTAACAAGTTAAAAAGAACAAATGAGTTGTCTTTTTTATTAAAAAGATCAAAAACACATAGCTACAAAGAAATCTATTTTCTCATAAGCACCGAAGCGATTATAAATCTCTATAAAATAAAGCAAAATGAAATTAAACTATCATTTTTCAAAATTGCCTGTGTGAATTTGAAAATCAGTGAAGATTTTCAGTCGTAACATTCTAAAGCAATGCTTCAGACAGAATGCCATATTTATGAATGAAATGTGATGATGTCTGGGATTTGCTTCAAAATAAATGAGGTTGAGGGTCCCCTGGGAGTCTCAGTCAGTTAAGCGTCTGCCTTCCGCTCAGGTCATGATCCCAGGGTCCTGGGTTGGAGACCCGCATTGGGCTCCCTGCTCTGTGGGGGGTCTTCTTCTCCTTCTCCTTCTGCCTGCCACTTTCTCTGCTTGTGCTCTCTCCCTCTCTGTCAAATAAATAAATAAATAAAATCTTAAAAAAAAATAAATGAGGTTGAGGGTGAGGAACTGCATAGGGGTATAGATGTAATATGACTGACTGTGAATTGATAACTATTGAAGCCGGGCAATGAATACATGAAGTTCATAATCATTTTTCTGCTTCTATAAAAAAAGTAAAAAATAAGAAATAAGTTTATCATTCTAATATTCCATATATTAATTAAGTGCATATACATAAATTGTGTATTTTTATATGGCTATACATGCATGTATGGATGGTTATGTATGCATGTGTGTATGTATGTATGTATGTATACTTACACATATGCACATGACACTTTTAACTGGAGAATATTGTAAATAAATATTTGGATTCTGGTTATATTCTATTGCTGCAGTGTTCCAGAGAATTTAAGCTACCACATGTAGAGATGAAAGACTTTTATTTTTCTTCTCTTTAGAGATTACTTTGTCTATATGAGAATCAGTGCTTTCCTAAGGAAAATTGAAAAAAAATGCATTTTCCTGATAATGTCCATGTGAAATATAAATAATCTGTACTTGAGATAGAAAAAAATCTTAAATATTAAGTTCTGTAAAAAAATGTAAACCCCCAAATAGTTATTGTAGTATAGTAGAAAATAGTGAAGTGATGCTGGTAGGGGTGATGTGTGGGGGAAAGGGATAGTTAAGAGCTTCAGGAATTTAACATTAAATGAGTCTAAGAGTTTATGTGATTGAGAGGTAAAATGAAATTTCATACAGAGACAACCAAATAAGTGAACACTCAGAAGTATGAAAAAATGGTGTATATGGAATGTTTTAAGATTATTATGATTTGGGAATAGTTTATGTATTTAAAAAAATAAAAAAATATAGAAGAGAGATTCAGATGACCAAGAACTTTTATTTATGGAAGATGGGTTCCATTCGGTGGCTTTAAATTAAAAGGTGATATTTCTAGTTTAGTTTTATGTTGTCACTTTTCCAATTATTACTATGAAATTCTGATTGAAATTAGGGAGATTAGAGGCAGAAATAACTATTAAGAAATCATAACTGTCCAGGTGAGAGGAACAAAAGTGTAAATTAAGGCAGTAAGAATACAGAATAAATTTTAAAAAATAACTAGGAAATGGAACTAACCCATCATGTTGAATGTAGTGGAAAAAGAGGAAGAAAGTATCAAACAAATGACTCTCATATTTCTAACTTGGGGAAGAGGGCTTAGAATACAGGTCCATAATCATTTATCTACAGTTCCAAAATCTACATGTTCCTGATCAATTTTTTACCTGTTTTTCTTTTTCACCAAAACTCATTTAATGGCATACCATTTTTTGAATTGATCCAAGATTATTAAAAAATCTTTATTCTACATAGTATAAATATTCATGTATCTACTGCAGATTTATAGATAGCACCATTATCTACAATAGCCAAATTATGGAAACAGCGGAAGTGTCCATTGACTGATGAATGGATAAAGAAGACATGGTTTATGTATTACAATGAAATATTACTCAGACATGAAAAAGAATGAAATCTTGCCATTTGCATGGACATGCATGGAGCTAGAGTGTATTACGCTAAGCAAAATAAGTCAATCAGAGAAAGACAAATATGATTTCACTCCTATGCAGAATTTAAAAAACAAAACAAATGAGCAAAGGGAAAAAAAGAGAGGCAAACCATGAAACAGACTCATAATTATAAAGAATAAACTAATGGTTACCAGAGGGGAGGTGGGTGGGAAGATGAGTTAAGTAAGTGTTGGGGATTAAGGAGTGCAGTTGTGATGAACACCAGGTGTTGTACGGAAGTGTTGAATCACAAATACTATACATTTGAAACCAGTATTACACTGTATGTTAACTAACTGGAATTTAAATAAAAACTTGAAAAAGTGTGTTTAATTATGAGCCATTGTCCTAGAAAGAGCTGAGACTATTATGTAATACATGGTATATGCACCTCCTTATCTTTATAAAATCCAAAATATTCTGAATACCAAACATATCTAGTCCTAAGGGTTTCTGATAGAGATTATGGATTGGTAGTGCAATATAATAAGATATCATTTATTAAAAAGATGCCACCTCATCTCTTAAAAGGTAAAATAACTCTACGAAAATCGATCATGACTTTTTTGGACATTACCTGGAGAATAGGTTGTTAAGTGAATGGTATCAAGGCAATATGATCAATGATTGACTCATACGTGCACGGGGCAGAATATAATTGAATTTTCCTATTTCTAGATTTCTACTGCTTAACTTCTTTATATTTTCCTAACTAGAGTACACATGAGAACATAGAAAGGAGGGAACTCTGGAGTAGAAATATAAACAAAGACTAAAAATATCTGTGACATTGCCAGGAGAACATTGAAAGAGGAGTTCTCTGGTGAGCATACTAGTTTCTGATGCACCTTTATAGAAAATTTTTACCAAATTTATTGGAAATTATTGAAGAATAGCATTTTTTCATAGTTAGTTCCAGGTTATATGAAACAGAAAAAAAATCTGTCTCATCCAATAAGAGAGCTGCAGTAAGTACCAGCACATCACCATATACTTTGAGTTATGTCTATTGAATTGCCTTGCTTGTAGCCTAAGCTTTGAGGATGTTCATTTGAAATGTCCATCAAAAGAGGAATTACTAAATTATAATACATGTATATCACATAATTCTCTGTAATGAGTTAAAAAGATGAGGTAGGTATTTTTGTACTCATATGTGGAAAAGAATAATTGTACAATGCAGAATTATATAGGCAAGGAAGATTTTATTCAATACTGTTGCAATGGAGATCAAGGTTATTGTACTAGGAGGAGATGGACCCCAACTCCACTGAAACAAAGGTTGAGAGAATTTTGAAGCACTTGGGTGAGTTAGTGGAAATATACAGGAAAACATTACTGGGGTATCAGGGAGTTTGATCACTGTGATTAGGCCATCTATGTTTGCTAATAGGCACTTAAGTAAGTTAGATTCCTACTATCCCATGGCAACTTGGAGATAGAGGCACTGTTTTTCTTAATGATTACATTTAAAAGGGATGGCTGCCAAGACCTTGGGAAAGACTGTGCTAGGTTGTAAAACTGCCAAGAAGCTGGGAGAAGATTGACATCTCAAAGGGGACATGCCCTAAGAAAAGTGAAGTCAGGAGCCAATTGGAAGAAACTTGTCTAAAGTTTAGTCAAGCTAAAAGGAATAGTAGCCTTCTTGGCTATAGGGAATGACCTCCAAGATGTATTTTTTAATGGAAAAAAATGAAGCCCCTGGTAATGGCTAACTAGATAATTCAGATGAACCTTGAACAAAGGACAGATAGAAATTTTGGACAAAAGAATTATACTTAAAAAATCTTCTTGAAAGCCATTAATTATCAAGTTAGTAAAAACTTAAGATGCTGAGTCAGCAACTAATATAGAAATAAAAATTCCTGATTATTTGAGGAGTTAGAAGTGAAAAAAATGGAATAAAAACTGGGAGAACATATGAGCAAATATTAAATTTTGAGATGGAGATTAATTTTTAACATGAAAGTAATAAAAAGAAATTAATTTAATGACATAGCTTTGAGCAAATAAACATTTTCTGTTCTATAAAAATATAAAAAGAGGCAAACATAACTCTGGAGAAATATTTAAATAAACATAAAAATTAGATTACAATGTTCTTGTGATCCGAAAAGCTTTTGGAGATAAATATAAACAAAACATCCCAATCAAAAAGTGGGCAAATAATGGGAACAGGCAATTCACAAAAGTGCCACAAATAACAGTGAAACAAGAAAAAAAAAATCAGCTTCCCTTGAAGTCAAATCATTGCAAATTAAAGAATGATACACTTATCAAATTGGACTTCAAGATGAATATTGAACAAATATTGGTAATAGTTCTACATTTATACTCTCAGTATTGTAAATTGGTACACACTATTGGAAAACAGTTTGGCAAAAATGTTTCAACCCTTCAACTTGTATTTCTCCTAATACTCAATTGTTGGGAAATAACAGTAGTGGATGTATGTACATTTGAAATAACCTAAACACCCAATAGTCCAGGAGTTTTAAAATCAATCATGGCACATTTATACTGCTTGGAAATTAAATATTCAAAATATGGAATTATGTTGAAACTGATGTTATATTGCCTACATGGCATGAATCTATGCCTGAGTAATAGGACATAAGCCAAACTATGGGTAAGTAGATTTTCTTCCTTATATAATTTTTTCACTTTCTTGCTCCAAAATAGGCATGCTAATTTTAAATATTTAATATTTTTAAATGTCAACCTCTTCCACTTCTTCATGGAGCTTTTTATAGTCCTTCATTCCCACTCCGTTTTCTTCCTTCTCTGAAAACCCCTCTAATAATTATATATGAATATAATAATCGAATGAATATATATTCATGTATATATACATTATGGTATATTACATATACATATCATGTACACAGAGACAGAGCCTGATAGACACATCCTTCTTTATATCTATATTGTTGGGATTAAATTACTCCTTGAATTAAGTCATGATTTTATTGTGTAAATATAAACAGACATTAACTTTCACATAACTGATTACATTTTTATGTTTGGATTTAAAATCAAGGATTTATAAATACTGTTAGTTGGTTTGTAGAAATTTTGGACTAGTAATCATATTTCAAACATTTGTTTTCATATGACAAAACCCCAGTTCATTTAGAAAAGGCAAGCTAATTATCCCCTTTTTATGTTTATCTTATGCTTGTTTTCTTTACAAATTAAAAGAATTATGGGATGTCTGGTTTCATAGCACCAAAGCAGCACAAATATGACTCTATTCCTATCTATTACCTTCATGTACTTTAACTGTTGAATCACTATATTGTATACCTGAAACTAATATAACACGTCATATTAAGTAACTGGAATTAAAAGCTTTAAAAAATGAAATAGTTTATAAAAGTATTTCAGCTATGACCATAGTGTTTTTAAACAAATTTACTAGGACCACTACTTCAGGAAACAATTATCATATTATAGGAAAAAATGCTGGTAAGAGGCTAGAATAATATGTTTAAAGTGTACAGGGTGTTTTCTAGACTTCAGAGCACTCTCATCCGATTTCCCTGACTCCACTGAGACTGTGACAGCCTCCTCATGATGGTAGTTGAGGAACATGAGACTCAGAAATAGGAGTTTACTTCCCAGAAGTCAGAGTTTGCTACTCCAGACCTTGAAATGTGGTCATCTGATCTAGGGACTTCTTCATTGTGCTGATTCTCGGGACACGACCAATCTTAAGAGAGTTTTTAAAGTTTTTGAATTTTTAATGAAAGTTCCTCAAAACAAAGATTTGGGCCTGTATCCTTCCTCTCCCCTTTGAGATGATAAACTCTATGAGGGCAGGGACTCTATGACCCACTTGTTTCTCCTATAACACCTTACACAGTGTCTCCTTTGGAGTAGGTAGGAGTGAAATAAATGTTTGCTGAATGACAATATAGTGTGAAGACACTGGGGGTTGTATTTGTTGGCTAGCACTGGAGTAACAAAGTACCACAACATGGATGGTCAAAAACAGAAATTTATTTCATGTTTCTAGAGGCTTGGAAGTCTGAGATCAGGGTGTCAGCAGGGGTCCTTCTGAGGGCACTGAGGGAGAATCTGTTCCATACCTGTTACCTAGCTTCTGGTGTTTTGTCAGCAACTTTTGGCAATCCTTGTCTTGTAGAAGCATTGCCCACATCACTGCCTTCATCTTCACACCGTTCTCCCTGTGTGTGTGTGTGTCTTTGTCCAAAATTTTCCTTTTTATAAAGGACACCAGTCATATTAATCAGAGTCTGTCTTAATCATGGTTTCTTTTTTCTGTATTTTGTGATGGTTTGACATCTTGGGGCATTGCCAGTTCTAGGGACTAAGCCTCAAAGGGCTAGCTAATTTCTAGAGATAGTAGATAACTTGCATTCAAGCACATCCTTGATATGCAAATCAGCCAATCCAGAGCCCACACTGAGCCACTTTCTCTAGCTGTCTTTTATATTCCAGGAGGCAATATTCCTCTGCCCTAATCATCCCAGGGACAGGTATCAGACAACCAGGGCAGCCCCCTACACCCTGGAGCTTACTGAAATATTCAAACTAGCCAATTCCAAACCTGGTCAGTCTGTTCCCCTGTTTTACCCATTCCTTCCCATGAAAACCACAATAAAGAATTTATCCATGTTTTTCACTTTTTCTGTCTCTTGCCTGACCCAGGTGCTTCTCTGTGTGGTTCTGCATGGTATGTTGTATCTCTTGTTTCTAGGGAACTGTGAGAAAAAAACTTCTCCCTTTGTAGCAATATCTCTTGATCTGTTAGACTTGCCATGCCTGATTGAAACAGATCCTAGCTACATTAATACAGAGGACTGCTCTATTCCAGGATGACGTCATCTTGACTAATCACCTCTGCAATCACCTGATTCTCAGTAAGGTCACATTCTGTGGTACTAGGAATTAGGACATCAACTAATGGACTTTTGTGGGACATAATTCAACTCAAAACAGAGGTCAACTGAACTTATTTATTTGTGTATTTTTGTGTTAAAAACATCTGAAAACTTCATAACACGTAGGATTGTATAGTATATAATGTAATGGCAAATATATAGGATGTGTATTGGGGAGAATGATAGGATTAGAAAGAAGGAGCAGAGAGTAACATAGATATGGCAGAGAACTGAAGAGTTTATTAAAGCTAGCTTTTATGTGGATGATGAAAGATTTCTGATGATATTACCTGTGCAGTATTTGATAAATTTTCTCTACTTCTCTAATTTCATAATCTCTACTCTAATTAGCAGAGAGTGGGGTATACTGTCTTGGACAATATTACAACAGTTTTTTGTTTTTTTTAAGAGAGAGAGTGGGGGGGGAGGGGCAGAGGGAGAGAGAGAATCCCAAGCAGTCTTGATGCCCAGCATAGAGCCTAATGTGGGGCTCCATCTCAGGACCTTGAAATCATAATCTGAGCCAAAGCAAGAGTGGGGGGCTTAATGGACCATGCCACCCAGCTGCCCCTACAACAGCTTTCTAATTGGTCTCTCTTTTTCTTTCCAATGCATTGTCCTTTGACATTTTTCTTTTATTACCTTTAGGTTAATACCCAAAGGTTAAGGTAATGTTAGCTTTTCCAACAGATACACAGCAAAATCTAGGTGGTTTAACACAATAGGAGTTTTGTTCTTATTTCTGAAAATCTAAGACAGATGCTTCTACTTGGTAGGTACTTTTCCTCCCAGTGGTGATTTTGTAGCTCAATCATCTACAATATATGACTTCCAAATGGCCACAGAAAGCAAAAGAAAATTGAAGAATCAGGCATAGGAGGCTTTAATAGGCCAGGCCTGGAGTTGACTCTATCTTAGTCACATGGCCATATCTAACTGCAAGGGTGAATGGGGAGTATCATCCACCTGTTGCTTTAAAGGAAGAAGAAACGGGTTGGTGAACTGCAAGCAGTGTTTACTACATGACAGTCAATTTTTTCTATGATACTTTCCAAACTACTTTCCCACCTGATACTGCACACTCATCCTTTTTATGAACTTGATGTAGACCAAAATAAGATATAGATTATTCTCCACATATTTACTTTGTGTTTTCACATCTGGATGAATGCTTAAAATTTCCTCTAACTAAAACCCCTACATCTTAACTCCTAGGTTTCCATGAACAATGCTGCTTATCTTTAAAGACCTAGCTGCAGTATCATTGCCATCAAGAAATCTCTTCTATACCTTCCATGACTAAAATTGAAAGGGGCTTTCCTTCTTTTAGATTTCCATAGCAAGTTATTGTGAAAGCGGTGCTGTAAACAAGACAGCCATAAAAGTCTCCAATATACATTATAAATGGAATATATATATTTATGAAACTATCAAAAATTTTTATTAAAAATCTTATCAAATTATGGAATTTGATAAATAAAAATGTTCTTTAATATAAGAAAAAATATTTTTACAACAAGAATGAGAGTGATTCTATTTAAAGTCAGAGTCTACTTAAATATCTATTTTAGAGGCAATTATCTAAACTTTAAGGACTAGAGGAGTTAACTGAGTCAGAGGAGATAAAGGGAGAAAAAGGCATCAGTTAGAAGGAATGTATTTTGCTTGGAACATAGAACATCCCAACATCATAGGAGTAGAACTGGCAGCAATCCTTAGCACTGTCCAAAAGTAAGTTGCTCTGACCCACAGAACTGTCCAGTTTTTACCCATGCTTGACGGATTGCTTCTTAATAATTAAAAAATATGACTCAACAAACTAGTTCCTCTAATTCCATAATAAAGCAACCATTTCTTCATAAATTGGCTTCTTAAGTAAATCTGCCTGAGAATAGGAGAATACACAGGCTACAAAATTATAGACATTTAACATTTAGGACTTTAATCAGTCTCTTATGATTTTACTTAATGTTAATCTCCCCATGACTTCTCATCTCTGGTGTGCTGGTAAGACTGTGTTTCTTAATAAGTACCAGAATCTGCTCCGTGGAAAGTTTGTCCTCTGAAACTTTTTGGAATTATAATGACCTAATAATGAACAATATGTGTCCAACATCAGTCACCTGAGGCCTCCTTATGACATCCATCTCTCTTTACTTTGTTTGTTATAGTTCACTGGGTATAGTAAAATAAATTTGTCATACTAATTTTGAATACTGTATCTAAGACTGAATTACAGTGGTATCTACAGTGCCTACCCAGTGCTTTGTTGGTGATAAACCATAAGTTAACATATTTTTTAAATTAAGAGCCAATGTGAATGTGAGATACACATAGGAAGTATTCTACTTCCAGAGGAAAATTGTATCTGGTTACGTGACAACTCAGTCACCATTTGTTTTAGAGTAACTTACCCCCCTGGGGTAAATATGGTCTCTGGCTTGTTTACTGCTCATGAGCTAAGCATGGTTTTTAACATTTTTAAAGCTTTAAATCGGACAAACAAATAGAAACAAAAAAAAAAGGGAGTGAAGAATATGAAACAGAAACTGTATGTTGCCCACAAAGCCTAAGATATTTACTATCTAGCTTTTATGGAAACTATTTTTCTTTTTTTCTTTTTTAGATAGTCAGCAGGTGGGGCAGGGAGGCTCTGGCGAGGAAGAGGGAGAGAGAATCTAAAGCAGGCTCCCTGCCCGGAACCATCTCATGACCCTGAGATCCTGACCTGAGCCAAAACCAAGAGTCAGACTTTTAACCAACTGAGCCACCCAGGCACCCCTGGAAAATATTTTTCAACTCCTGTCTGAGATTACCAAGCCAAACTGTGACATTATTATAATTTATCAATTATTATGTTATCTGACTAGTTTCCTGTAATTACGTCTATTCTTTGAGAAATGTCCTTTCCATGTGAAAGGAACTTTCTGAAAAGAATGTGATTTATAAGCTTCCACAAATTAACCTATGTTTTATCCATCAGAAGCTGAAAAAGATTTTAGTTAGCATCTTACTACCTCCAAATAAATGCACTCTAATCATTATGTTTAAACAGTCTTTCATTGCTTCCAAATTAACACATTTTGTTATTTTCACTTTAGCTAATGTAATTAATTGGGATGTGCATCTTAGCCCAGTATCTTACAATTAAATATTAGTGATTTCTTCTCAGAGAGGCTATAAATAAGAGAACAAGTGAGTGCTTTTAGTTTAGACGGTTGTATATTAACTATGGCTACACTTCGAGCTTCGCTCTAATTTTACTTTTCTAATTATAAAAAGAAAACAAGCATTATACATTACTTAACCCTAAGATGTGCTTTCATTTGCCTTCACATTTTCTCACCTAAGTCATCTTTATATTGACATTAGAAATGGCCTTTTTGACTTATTTAAAATAGTCACTTGAAAGAGAAGTATATTAAGGCTGATTTGTTTAATGATGTGGGAATAAAGCCTGACATTTTAGAGACTTATTAGTTCCGAGAAAAGAGACTCTCGTAAGTGAAACATTACTAACGTGTTTCTAAAAGGTCAACAGTTTATTACCTTATAACAGGTGGATCAGAGCCACTTGATCTGGGCTAATCAATTTCTTTTTTCTTCAATCTTCTTGATTTAAAAATCATTACAGGAAGACATACGCATATAGAAATGTAGCAAGATGGCATGAAAAGATAGAAGCATAGTTTTGTTGTTGTTTTTGTCCTTTTGTGGAGCAGGAATTGATAGATGGTTAAGGTGAAGACTGAGCTGTGGTGAGCAGGTGGGATGATGCTGTATTTGATGGTCCATTGTCTTCTACCCATCTTGTCAACTTCTTCCTTTGTGTTTTGCAGTCCACTGGGAATAACTGAACAAGAGACTGCCGGGTCTTTTTTTGTATTTGCAATTGAAAATTCAAGTTTTTGGAGGAGAAAGCTACATATCGTATTGCTGCTAAAATACTTCTCTATTGCCACAGTATCTTAGGGAATTACCATTTGTGCAGCAATAATCACCTCATATCTAAAAGAGTATTTGCAGGGCAGAGAAAATTGGAGAATTATAAATGGAACATTGCTTAGGTATGTGTTGCCAGAGCCAGGAGTCATTTGGTTGAATTAAAAACAGTCAAACTAGATTTAGAAAGGAAACAGGAGATGAAGGAATTTGCTGGAAGAATATAGAGTGATCTTATAGACTCTAGTACAAGAAATTCAGTCATGTCCCTATAAAAGTGGGCCCAAGAAATACATGACTCAGGAACCACTGGAACACTTCTTGCCCACTCCCACCCTCTGCACCACTGTCTTCCACATTACCCTCTGTTTTTCTACCCTTTCTCCTGATCTTTCCTTCTGCTGCTTTCTGCCTGGAAGCAGCATTCTCCTTTCTCTACAGATTTAATTTCTTGGTATCAAATACAGGAAGAACATACACAGTTGCTTCTTCTACTCTGTATCTCCTCCTCGTTCAACCACCCAAATGAAACTCTAAGTCTACTCTCTGAATCTAGATTCCAAATGCTAACATGACAGAATGAGATTGTCCTTGTTTGAGCCAGCTGCTCATTTGTGACAGGAATGATCTGTTATCTCTGGGGTGAAGTTACATGATCCACTGACTGCCAGAAAGTCCAGGGAACTAGATTATCTGGAGTTGAAAGACTGTGGTGAGAAGAGTGGCTACTGACATTTACATACGCCTGGGTGGCTCAGTCAGTTAAGCATCTGCCTTTGGCTCAGGCCATGATCTCAGGGTCCTGGGATGGAGCCCCATATTGGGCTCCCTGCTCAGTGGGGAGTCTGCTTCTCCCTCTCCCTCTGCCCCTCCTCCATGCTTGTGCTCTCTCTCTCTCAGATAAATAAATAAAACCTTTAAAACAAAGATATTTATTTGGTTTTCCAGTCATTCTGAACATTGAAGATTATTGATTCATTCACCAAATGCTTTATTGAGCATCTGGTATGTGCTCGAGTTATAACAATGAGTAAGATACAGTCGTTTCTTTTAAGGCATTTATAATCTACTGGGATTGACAACTCTGAAAACACTCTCTACTGAAATCAGTTCTTTAGTTGGGTGTACCACAGGGCACTCATGTGAGGAGTTATGGAGGATTCACATGATTTCCTGGGGAAACAGTGAGACATAAGCCACCTATTAAAAGATGTATAGAAATTAGTCAGATGGAGAAAGTTGGGGAAACTCATACACGGAAGGATAAATTTTAGGATCTAAGTCCATTTGATTAAGATCAATTGTCAAAAAGAACAATGTATCAAAAAGCCAATTCACCAAAGGATCAATTTGGCAAACTTGCCTATTATCAAAACTTATTTTAAGGAATATCATCCTTTTAATACTAATGAATTCAATACAAATCAATATGAATATATTATGTTTATGGATACATAGTGACTTTTATAATTTTACTGAATTGATCATTTGATGAAATTGATATTTAGTAAATTTATAATTCAGTGCATTGCCTTTGTGTTGTTGGGGAGAAAAATCTTCCTCTGTCCTTCAAAGTCCTTCTAGCTGGACTTAGAATGAAATCCACATGAGACAGATGTCTCTGTCTCAGATCTCCAAGCCCTTATGCTCACTAACATTAAATATAATTAGACTTTACTAATTCCCAGTTCACTTGTGGATGCCTCTGTTCCTGATTTAACAGGAGAAAGTCAAATTTAATAACATATGTACAGGGAATCCACACAGACATGGGATTCCAAAGACAGTGAGCTTATATGAAGCTTATATGAGCTAAGGAGTGGGGTAGGTCTGATGATAGGAAGCGGAGGAAAGCCATTAGCAGGAAGGTGAAAGGAGGTGTTTTTGAAAAATAAAGGTTGCTCTATTTTGCAGTTAAGTTTCTTAGGTAAAGGGGAGTCTCTATTAATAATTTCTTCCTGGTAAAAGCTCTCCTTTCCCATGTAAATTTAGTCTCTTGAGGACCAGGAAGAGAGTTGTTCCTGCATCTGATGGGTTTTGATTACTTTTAATTCAAAATAATGTTCATACCAAAGTGGCCCATCTTGGGGCAGCCTGCCCTTGGCCCTGGTCATATTGGTCTTTCAAGTGCATAGATCCAGAGTATGAGGGAAAAAGTTCTTTTTACTTATGCCTAGAACATAAAATATGTACTGGGCAGAGGAAGATGATTTGGGAGGGGGAAAGGAGGAAAGGGGAAAAACAAATTACCGCTTAGTAGGCTTTTCTGTATTGACAAGAGGTAATGTCCAAAAAACATGCATAATAAAAATATGCCAGACACATTATTTATATTTATTTTATATTTACCCATATCCATTTCATTTCAATAGGTTGTAGGCTTCTTGAGATCAAGAAGAATATTTTTTCTTAAACTAAATCATCTCTGATTTGTTATGGTATTTTAGAATACACACATTTTCTTCTTTTTCAGCTTTATGTGTTCTTTGAGTGATCAGTAAATGTATTTTAACCAAGCCCTTATGCTCACTAACATTAAATATAATTAGACTTTACTAATTCCCAGTTCACTTGTGGATGCCTCTGTTCCTTCAGAGATACAAGTATAATACTATTAGACAAATTTCATTATTTTTTTATGCTTTCTGAAATAGAAAAAAAAATTGCCCCTATTACAACATTGGCTACTGAAGATATTAATCAATGTAAAAGAATGACATGGAGTTAATATTTGGAGCTACATCTTATTGATTATTAATACAGGTCTCATTAAGGGTTAAGCACAGCAAGCAATCACCACTCAGTGACTCCTTTCTTTCACTTCCACAGGATCTTTTCCCAGGTTTTAGCTGATATAAAGAGTTTGAAACTAGCTCTTTAACTTTCTATAGATTTCTCTCTTTCAAAACATTTTGGTACTTAGGGAAATATGATCCAGAATATGACACTTTAAATTGAATGAAATGAATATAATTATGGATAAAGGAGTTCTTAAGGTATCTAGAAATTCAGATTAGAAATTACGTATGTCCCATTGCTATGGTAAACAGTTGGTTTTCCAAAGTGAATATTTATGCCTATATCTTCTCAGTGGTAAGACTGAATATATAATTGCCTTATAATGTCCACATCTACCCTTAGTTGACTTTTATGTGTGGGTTTGTACTGTTGCTTGGTTAAGTGAAAGACAAAAAAGAGGAAAAAATGATTGTTCTATTAAAGATTAAATCACAAGTGAACATCACACAAATCATGGTGGTAGTCTCTCTCACTCTCTCTTAAAAAAAAAAAAAGATGGGGTGCACCTCGCTGTCTCAGTCAGTTAAGTGTCTGACTCTTGATTTCAGGCCAGATCATGACCTCAGGGTTGTGGGACTGAGCCCCGCATTGGGCTCCGCACTGAGCATCGAGCCTGCTTGAGATTCTCTCTCTCTCTCTCTCACTCCACCCTTTCCTCCACTCACACACTCTTTCTCTCTCTAAAACTTAAAAAAATAATAATAATAAATCATGATGGTAAGGCAGCAGTAACTTGATATTTTGCTAGAGTTTTCAAAAATAAATATAAAAGAATAAAATTATTTCAGGAATACTTCTGATGAATAATCCTGGGGGAAAAAAAGAATTGCTAGTGCACAAAAAGAAAACATGGTTTCCTTATAGTTCATATTTATATTTTTCATCCTCAAACCAACTTTGTTATAAAAAGATGCTAATATAAATAACATAGACCACATGTAGGATAGAGGAATTTAGAAGCATTAATAATGAAATATACACAATAGTTTTACTAAATATGAATGCCTTTGAAGTGTTGGTGTGCGCTACATTTGAATCAGTTCCTATAGTGCTTGCCAGTCTCTTTAATTAGCTTCCACCGGTAAGTTTAACAGTTTATTTCATTTGTATTTATAAGACTAAATAGGAATGGGGGCATTTGTGACATGTCTATGAGAAGTTTCTGTTTTGTAACTGTAAACTTTTCAAAGGAACGTGTCATATCTGCTCTTCTTGTCACTCTCCCAAGATATATATAGCAGAATGTTTTGTTCACATTGTGCCTTGAGTAAATATTATGTGCTGACTGAATGGATCTGAGAAGCAGGATGCTTTTATGGCCTGTACTTCTCCACTATACTACCATTGTCAATGACTCCAGGTGGCCATATCAAAGACTGAGACACCTAACATTTATAGTCTCATAACGTGGGGATCACCTTGGAATCTGTAAGTGGAACTATAAACTGGTAACAAACGTTACAAAACTGGCAACAGAGGTTCCCCAGGATCTCATTTCGAGGCCATCACATGATTCTCTAGGAGCCTTTTCAGCTTTAAGAACTGTGATTCAACTCTGCTGGGTTTGCCAGCTTGTAAATTTTGGAAACTGCTGACCATTAGTCATCTGGTGGCTGATAACACCTATCAGAAAGCTGTCCTGAACAATAAGAAGTTTCAAGGACCTAAAGCCTTTGTTGTTTCTTACCTAACCCAGACACACTTTCCTGGGTGGCATCAGGAGATTATGCTGCCATTTCTTTGAAAAGTCCTTCCATTTGCTTCTGAGATGAAGGAGACATGGCTGAATCTGAACTCTTCCCCCAGAAGATGTGCTGCCAACTTTTTCCAAAGATCTTTTACCAGATCAGTAGCAGAATCCGGGAAAAATGCTTCCAGTAGAGTTTATCAGTAGGCTCTGCCATCAGCTTTCTTATGGGCTGCGTTTGAATTGAGTTAATCCTTCCCTCACACCAGTAAGGTGTCTGTAGTTAACTATTATTGTATAGATTTAAAAAAAATAAAACTTGGAGAGAAGGTAAATAATCAGTCTGAACTTTGGTAGATCCCCAGCTTGCTGGTCTCAAATCGGGAAGAAAGACTTTTGGTATAAAAGCCCCCAAGAGAATATTTAAATAAATTTGGTAAAGACTCATTTATTTTATTTTTTTAAAGTTGTTTTTTTTTTTTTTTTTTAAGAGAGAGAGATCACAATGGGTGGGTAAGGGGCAGAAGGAAAGGGAGAGAGAGAACCTGAAGCCCACTCCATGCTGAGCACTGAGCCTGAGGTGGGGGTGTGGAGCCCTAATGGGGCTTGAACTAATGATCCTGAGATTGGGACCCGAGCTGAAACCAAGAGTCTAACACTTAACGGGCTGAGCCACTCAGGCACCCCTGTGAAGAATGATTTTATATCTCAATTTGTCTAACCCACTTTTTTGTTGTTGTTTGTTTTTTCCTATGTAGTAACTGAGTAACTGATTTTCTTTATACTTAAATTCAAAGGAAAACTGCAAAAATAATTCTATGTTGTCAAAATTATCAAATTAAAATGATTTTATATATATTTTTTAAAGATTTTATTTATTTGAGAGAGAGAGAGCGAGAGAGTACAAGCAGGGGGAGCAGCAGAGGGAGAAGAAGAAGCAGGTTCCCCGCAGAGCAGGGAGCCTGATGGGGGACTCGATCCCAGCACCCTGGGATCATGACCTGAGCCGAAGGCAGATGCTTAACCAACTGAGCCACCCAGGTGCCCCTGATTTTATATTTCTTTTATCAGGATGACCACTTCTAATTATTCCTTTTCTATATAGGAGTGAGAACTTTTTATGGCTAGAAGAGTAGAAAAATAGTGTTTGGATATTAGTTAGATTTCAAGAATTAAAATGAGAATAAAGCAAAATGTTTATTTTAAACATCTTATTGACTCTATCATACTGCCATGATTAAAGCTGAGTAAAAAATGAATTGACCTCTTTTCCTTAATTTCCTAATCAAACTTAATGTAAATTCTCTTAGGGCTGTGTGGTATAATGATCAGGGCATAGATTCTGGAGTTTCCAGTTCCCACTGTAACAAATTCTTCTTCTTCTTCTTTTTTTTTTTTAAAGATTTATTTATTTGAGAGAGAGAGAGTGGGAGAGAGAGAGAGAGATCATGAGCAGGGGCAGGGGGGTAGAGGAAGAAGCAGACTCCCCACTAAGCAGGGAGCCTGATGTGGGACTTGTTCCCAGGACCCTGAGCTGAAGGCAGACATTTAACTAACTGAGCCACCCAGAAGCTCCCCGCTGTAACACACTCTAATTGTATGATCTGGGTGGAACTTTCTGTGACCTCTTTCTACACAGTCTTTACCTATAAAATCAGAAAAATACTAGTATGTACTCTGTAGGGTTCCTTTGATGATTATAAATGCATCGGGGCAGGTAAAGTCTTAAAAGAGTTTCTATCATATAATAAATATCCGTAATATTAAATATTAATAGCTTTTGTTTTTATTTGAGTTTCCATAAAACTCCACATTTCATCCTTTCTTCCTATTTGAAGTATAATCATAAAAATCTGCCTATATATCATATATATGCATCTCTTTGTTTAATTATATACTGATTTTCTTCAATTTTTGGCCTTATAGTTAACCATATCTCATTTAAATCAAAACTCTGGCTTTAAAAAGATTTTTTATTTTAGGGAATTTACTTAGAGTTTTTGGCTCAGTGTTCCTATCTGAATAATGAGGATAACAATAAGACATGTCTTCCCGGATGAGTATAGCTTCTCTCCAATAGTCAGAATGTGCATGTGCTTGTTCCCTTCTTCAGTGTACATTATGCACTTTTATAATAATGCCAAATCTGAAGTCAGCAAGTCTAATTCCTTGACTATGCAGAACCTGCCAAGTGAAACTTTAAACTTTGAGTATTTCCATGGGCTAGCATCTTATTATTTTTCAGGGACAAACACTCCCTTTTTGGATAGCTCTTGCATTCAGCCTGTTGTCAATCATTGTTGTTAATGATGCTGCCTATTTAAATATGCATTGAACCAAACATTCAAATCATGTTATTTATAACTCGTGCATTTCCTTCCACACATTTCCCTGATCTGAGATGTAAAGTGTTATCTACACTGGGCAGACAATTACAGCTTGGTGAAACAAAGGGATAGAAAAGCAGAGGGAAAGCATTTTAGATCATAAAATGACAAAAAGAATGTGGAGATGGGATTGTGGGACTGTGATTTTTGTGTGTGCAGTTAGTTTTGTTATTTTGTTTTTTCATATCTCAGGATTAAGAAGTTCTAGTATTTTCAGAAATTGGAGAGAAGCAAGACATGTGAGATCTAGTCAATGAAGAGTGATATGTGTAATGATCAATAATCCTGAGATGTGTTGAAGAGCAGTAGATAGTGTAAGTTTATATTTTTGCAGATGTTAAAGAAGATAGATTTACTGAAATGTACAGCAACAAGGAAGTTTCTACTCTGCTTTTCCTTTAATTAATATGTAGCGTAAGGACAATGTAGTAAATTTAGGAACCACCATTTTCTATTTAAAAGAAATGGTAAAATCTAACTTGAGAAAAGGAAGTTAAGCATAGAGTACATTCCCGTAAATGAAGACTGAGGAAAGGTTGTTTGTTGAATTGTTTACTTTTATATTAAATGTGTGCTTTATTGCCGGGTTTGTCTGCCATTTTACCAATAGTAATACATGTATGTGGTCATTTGTTTTACTTTGTGTTAGCATGAAATACAAGAGAGAAAAGCAATATAAAAAGTCTAAAAGGAGATTTTAAGCATGCCAAGACAAAGCTTTGCTTTTGTTGAAACTTTTTTTTTTAATTCCCTTGCTTTACAAACACTTGCAATTCAATAATACAACAAAACCTAACTCCTCTCTCATTTTCCATATCTCTTCTCTGAAGGCTTATTTACACAAACAAGGATTCATCAGTTATCTCCTATGTATAAAAGACTTAGAACACTCTTTCACAATATGCTTAGTACCAGATCATTAATTATCCTAAAACTATCTCTCACTGAACGTCCTTTCACAAATCAAGCTTAGTATGTCTTTGCTGCAAGTATCAGTGGTTGCCTCGACATCGTAAATTGAAAGTACTATTGTCCTCTTGCTTCTAAATGTGAAATCAGTAAAAGTCGCTTTCTTATCTTTAAACTTAATCTGACTTTTTAAATTGACTAGGTGAACTTGTCAAATCAAGATATTAAGAGTTCCTTGTTCATGCTGGTTCTCTTTCGTGTATCTTTGCTTAAATATTCTCATATCTTTAGGATTCCATACACAATTTCTGTGTCTCTTCCCAAGCATTTTAATCTGGATTATTAAAACATCTTACCTTCCTTTACAAATTGTATATAAGTACTTCATGAATACATACTTGTTGAATAGCACCACGTAAATATATAGGGTAAAATATAAAAGTAGGTATCATTTTCTGACTATGGCAGAGTAGTTTGTATCAAGCCAAGCTTCCCTCTAAGCACAGCTGTGAAAGCAACATAAAATCACAACAGAAGGCTGTTTGAAATCTGAACACAGTAAAGAAAGTCAGGACTTCTGGAGGCAAGTTTGCGGAGAAGAGGAAACCCAAAACAAGTGAGACGGATATTTTAAACAGCTTTTGTTCATCAAGGCCTGTGTCTAATCCTGAACTGTGGAGAGTCATGAGTCCCAGAGACAGAACAGAATGAAGGTGCAGAGGCTGAGATTCTAAGGAGTGCTTCTGGCCACAGGGCTGGGACACAAACAGGGAATTCATGGTCTGGAGGGAAACTTGGGGTAGATCCCCCACTTTCATCTGAAGCTCCTGGAGACTTATGCCTTACAAGTAAGGGCCAAAAGTTTGGACTCTCCTCTCATTTTCTGACAGAGTCAAGAGGCTCTGCCTCAATTCTAGTTGAAGGCCAGAAGAGAAGTAATCTCTGAGGGAGACATCCATCTTTTGGAGCCCCTATATATTTTTATATGATTTCCCACCATTTAATAAAATTTTTCAAGTATATCAAGAAAACTTACCAAAAACCAAGAGGAAAGGTAGAGCCATAGGCCACAGATTATTCAGATGTTGGAGGGATGAAATATAACTGAACTCAATATGTTGACAAAGATAAATGATACATTGTGGAATTTCACCAAAGGACTGGGATCTATAAAACCAAGTCAAACCCAAATTCTATAAGTGAAATACATAATTTTTAAGAGCTCAGTAGATGGATTCACCAAACATTTGGTCAAAGCTGAAAAGAGGTTTTGTTTTTGTTTTTTAATTCTCATACAACTCAATAGAAACATCTGGAATTAAGCACTGGTACAAAACAAAGTTGTAAAAATGAAGAAAAATCAAGATGGAGATATATAATTCACTGAGAAAAGTTCTAATGGTGGAAGTGTAGTCCCAGAAAGAGAGGAGAGAGAGTCTCAAGTAGAAATAATATAGATTAGGGGCACCTGGTTGGCTCAGGCGGTTGAGCATCCAACTCTTGGTTTTGGCTCAGGTCATGATCTCAGGGTCCTGAGATCAAGCCCCCATGTAGGGCTCCACGCTCAGTGTGAGGTCTGCTTGTCCCTCTCCCACCGCCCCTCCCCCCTTAAATAAATGAATAAAATCTTTTAAAAAATAATATACATTAAAAGCATTAAATTGCTCATAATGTTTGGATCATAGCTCTCAAAATGTAAAATGTAAAACTATAAAACTTTTAGTAGAAATTATACAACATCTCTATGAACTGGGTTAAAATAAATGTTTTAAAACATGTTGCCGGAAGCAGAGTCCATTAAGGAAGAAATTGATGAATTCTACTTCATCAAAACTTCGTCTTTGTTCTGCAAAAGACCTGTTAAGAGAATGAAAAGGCATACTACAGATTGGCAGAAAATATTTGCAAAACACATATCAACAAACAGTTCTGGCTACATTTGATATGTGGGGCCAGTGCAAAATGAAAACACAGGTCTCTTGTTCAAAAAGCAGGAAAAAAGTTGCATTAAGTGTACTAAAATAAAACTTGTCCCCATCTTTCATGGTTTCTCTCTCAATCTTCATAGTATTTTTTAAAAGACTTTATTTTTTAGAACAAGTTTAAATTCATAGCAAAATTGAGGTGAAGGTACAGAGATTTTCCATATACTCCCTGTTCCCACAAATGCATCCTCCCACTATTACCAGCATCCCCTACCAGAGTGGCACATTGTCTATAATCAGTGAACTTACAATGATACATAGTGATCACCAAAGTCCTTAGTTTACCTTACAGTTCACTCTTAGTTTTGCATATTCTGTGGGTTTGAACAAATGTATCATGACATGTAGCCATCATTATTGTATTATATGGAGTATTTTCAGTGCCCCCAAAGTCCTCTGTGCTCTGTCTAGTCATCACTTCATTTCCTCTCCAACTCCTGGTAACCACTGATATTTTTCCTGTCTCCATAATTTTGTCTTTATTCCAGAATGTCATATAGTTGGAACCATATATTATGTAATTTTCTCAGATTGGATTCTTTCACTTAGTGATATGCATTGAAGGTATTTTCATAGCTTGATAGCTCACTTCTTTTTAGCACTGAATGCTATTTTATTTTCTGGATGTACCATAGTTTACTTATATATCTATTTATCTACTGAAAGATATCTTGGTTGTGTCCAAGTTTGGGCAACTATGAATAGAACTGCTATAAATATCCATGTGCAGATTTTTGTGTGGACATAAGTTTTCAACTCTTTTGGGTAGATCAAATGGCAAGAGTATATTTAGTTTTGTAAAAAACTGTCAAACCGTCTTCCAAAGTGGCCCTACCAGTTTGTATTCGCACCAGCAATACAATGTATGAGAGTCCTGTTGCCGTTGCTCCACATCCTCACCAGCGTTTGCTGTGGCCAGTGTTCTGGATTCTGGCCATTCTAATAGGTGCATAGTGAGGTTTTATTATTGTTTTAATTTGCATTTTCCTGATGACATATGATGTGCAGCTTCTTTTCATATGCTTATTTGTCATATGTGTATCCATTTTTAAATCAGATTGGGTTCTTATTGTTGAGTTTTAAGAGTTCTTTGTACATGCACACACACACACATATACTTACATTTATCCATACCCATATATATGTGGGTGGATATACAAAAATTTATATATATTGGCTCTTTTATTACTTTTATTTATTTAAGCAGTAATTGGAAGATTGCATGTAAACAGTGGGATTACTGATAATTATCAGAATAAGTACTCGGGCTTATTTAGAAAAGGAATTTATGTTTTTGTATATTTTAGGTAACAGTTACGTCTCATAATTATCTTTTTTTTTTAAGATTTTATTTATTTATTTATTTGACAGAGAGAGCACAAGCAGGGGCAGAGGAAGAGGGAGAAGCAGGCTCCCCGCTGAGCAGAGAGCCTGATGCAGGACTTGATCCCAGGACCCTGGGATCATGGCCTGAGCTGAAGGCAGACACTTAACTGACTGAGCCACCCAGGCGCCCTCATAATTATCTCTTGCAAATATTTTCTTCTAATCTGTAGCTTGTCTTCAATTTCCTGACATGGTCTTTCGCATAGCAGGAGTTTTTAATTTGAATGAAGTCCCATTTATCAATTATTTCTTTCATAGATTGTACCTTTGGTGTCGTATCTAAAAATCATAAAGCAATTTTCATGTGTATAAATTGACAGGGATGGCAGAGAGGAGTCTTCTTTTCCAGTTTTCTGGCAAGTGACACTTCTAATTCTCTTATCTATGGATGTTAAGTGGGGTAAGCTTTTCTCCTTCTTGTGGTTAAAAAAAAATAATTCTCTTCTTCAGCACCTGTTGTTCTGGTTAACACCTGGAGCACATTCTATTTGTAAAGTTTCCTCCAGGAGAATGGCCTATTATTAAGTTGATACTCTTATTTACCAAGGCGGGTCTGCATTCACATATTTTGTTTTGATTATTCATTAACATTTCTAAGATGATGGAAAGGAAACTATGCTTCCATTAAATAACCACCCTCAGAAGGAAGAAGAAAGAAGCTGCCTGTCTTTGTGGAGGGAGGAGGTGGGCACTGATGGGGCTGATCAGGAAGCTGCTACTCCGGCAAGGTGAGGGGTCAGCAGCTTAACTGGAGAGAAATCCTTCGCATGTATGTATCCTTTATATAGCTGCGATGTACAATGAATGAGCATTAAAATGGGGTGAGAATCCTCTGTGCTCCTCCTATTTTTCCCTGCCCCATTGTCATAATATTTTTATTTGTTATAATCTCTTGCTCCTTCAGGAACCTACATCCTATAACCTAGCAGGGCAGGGCAGGGAAGGCAGTCTCTACTTTTCACAAGGCCACCACCCCAACCCATGACAGAGGGCAACACCCAACAGATTGTAACCCTTCATGGGTACTTGGATGAGGGATCACTGAATGTGCTATCGCACCAGGAGCCCAGAGTAGGGATGGTCACCAATATCCCCTAACCCAAGATAAATCAGGGTAACACATGTGTTACCACTTTTCACTTATTTCATTGAGCAAAAATATAATACCTAATGCTAACAAGAGTTCAATGAAACTGACATTCTCACATCTTCATTGTAGTATAAAAATGAGTATAATCATTTTAAAAGCTATCTCACAATATAGATGAAAATCTAAGTTGTTCTTATTCTTTGAAGCAGTACTTACATCTTTTTGACTATAACTTAAGGAAATTATCCAGAATATATACAAAATAATGTAAATATCCAAAGATTTTTTTATTACAGACTTATTTGTAAAAGTGAAAAAATTACAAAGAGCCTAAATATGTAATGGGATATTGCTCTCATTCACAAAGTTCCTTGGAGCGCTGGTCCAAAATCTTTGTGATAAAAATTAATTAACCTATTGGAGAGAGAAAGCCATTTCTAATTAATAAAGGCTCTTTGTGAAAGGGTTATGCTAGCCTTATGAATGAACTTCTAAGTGAACAAAGTGATAGGAAAATTAATTCTGCCTGGAGGGGAAATGTTGGAAGAAGGCATTAAGTAAATAAAGGACTTCCTCAAAGTGGTTGAGATATAAAATATCCATAAAAAAGTATTATTAATTTTCTAAGAATTAAAATTTATGTTAACTAATAATTTCTTATGAATGTAGAGTGATATAAACAGTCCTGCCTTATCTGATATTAAGCCCTCTCCAGATATATGGCAATACGAACTATAGAGTCATGGTGGAAAAACTTGGGTTTTGGTTTCAAATAGACCTGCATCTAAAACCCAGATTTGTTTCTTGGCCAGGGTACTTAAGCACTCAGTTATGATTTGGTCATAAAAATGACAAAAGAGGAGTTGTTAAAGGATTAGAGAGAATAGTTAAGTCTTTAATCTAGTGCCTGGTTCATTAGAGGTATCCCTAAATGGATATCATTATATCATCAACAACCTTAGTAATACTCTTTAAGCTTCAAGTGACCTAAAACCAAATCAAGTACCTGAGCATGAAAAATAACTTGACACTTATAATTAGGAAGATATTGGGTAACTTAAAGAGTGAAAAAAAAAAGTCAAGTAAAGCAGGGCTTAAGTTTGAACACTTCTGCTATAATTCTGTTTCCTTTTCTGCTTCTCATTTCTTCATGACTCTACTGAACTTCAGTATTAGTTACCAATATCTGTGTAATAAATTACTCTAAAACTTAGCAGCATAAAACCATATTTATTACCTCACACATTTTCTGTAGGCTTGGAATTTAAGAGCAGCTAGGCTAGGTGGTTTTGGCTCAGGGTTTCTCATAAGGTTGCAGTCAAGATGTTGGCATGACATCAGTAATCTCTTGAAGGCCTGATGGGGGCTGGAGGATCCACTTACAAGGTGGTTCACACACATGGCTGGGGAGCTGGGGCTTGCTCTTGGTGGGAGACCTCAGTTCCTTGCCATAGGTACCTCTTCAAAGGGCTGCTTGAGTGTCCTTACAATGTGCCAGCTGGTTTCCCTGCAAACCAGTGGTATAAGATTATGCAGGGCAGAAGCCCGATGATGCTAGAACAGGAGTCACACACCATCATTTTTGCACAAAAGCATGATTCCATTGGGAACAACCCTGGAATCTGACCAGCACAGCTTCATTTTCTCAGACTGCAATAGGATTTTTTGTCACTCAGGGGAAGCAATGGCTGTTAACAGCTAACGTGGGACTCACAGCTTGCAGTGTAGAGAAAATAACCCTCTCAGAATCTGAACATAAAATCTCACAGAGGGTCTCTGAATGGCCCACTTTTGGGTCCTATGTCCTCTTTTGGAAGTAGTCACCATGAGTTGCTAGTCCTGGGTCATTCTCCTAAGCCTGAGGCCAGGGGCAGGGGACTATGGTTGGTGGGGTAGAAAAGGAGAGGAATGAGTGCAGGCCTTTGAGGGTGGCTGGGTAGAAGAAAATTACTTCTTCAACATTATCATCAAATCAAATTCTATACAGGAGAGACTTCTATAAGGGAAGAATCTTGCTTTATAAATGGATCTAGAAATCACCACTTTTTAAAGAGATTGGCACTTCAGAATGATTCTATAAGTATCAGTAGTAAGATATTTGTTAATTTTTTCTCATAAAGTATAATTCTTAGAAAGCTTGTGTTACTAATGTCTGGGTGATTTTATTCCCCCACTGAAATATTTTAAACTATGTTTTTTTTTTTAAAGATTTTTTTTTTAATTTTAGAGAGAGAGAGAGAGAGAGCACAAAGGGAGAATGAGAGGGAGAAGCAGGCTCCCCACTGAGCAGAGATCCTGAAGTGGGGCTCCATCCCAGGACCCTGGGATCATGACCCGAGCCGAAGGCAGACGCTTAACTGACTGAGCCACCCAGGCGCCCCTAAACTATAGTCTTTATTTTAATTATATTTCCTTAGACTATGCATCAAAAGTATTTATTCATTAATTGCTATTTTGCAAGGACTACACATCTTACTGGTGTCTCAATTTTTTGAAAAAAAAAGACTATCAGCTTAAAGAATTAAAAACTATAGAGAGCAGAATAAAACAAAAGTTCATATTCTGTCATAATATCTTCCAGCTAGAATTAACTCTAGAAGAAAAGTATGCTCTGGAGACATCTGTAAGTGATCACAGTAAGAAAAATAGTCCTGAAAAGTCAGTATAATACATTATTTAAAAATATATTTAACCCAACCAATAATAATTACCTAACCCAATTAACAATATAGAAAATGATTTCTGTTATATACTGCCTGTGTTTATAAAGAAAATAGAATGCTATGCTTAACTTAATTCACTGTTAAATCAATAATTAAAATAATTATTGCCAATTTCACTAAAATTGGGCATATTTCTTTTTTTAAGATTTATTTATTTTTAGAGAGAGAAAACGGGGGGAGGGGCAGTGGAGAGGAAGAGAGAGTGAATCTCAAGCAGATTCCCTGCTGAGTGCAGAGCCCTACCCGAGCTAGATCCAAGACCTTGAGGTCATGACCTGAGCCAAAATCAAGAGTCAGATGTTTAACTGACTGAGCCACCCAGGTGACCCCAAATTGGGCATGTTTCTTATAGATGAATAACAAGTCATGTAATCTGAAAGAAAAAAACTTGTTTGAATATGAATTTTTGCTATTTTTAAACATTTTTTGTAGATTTTAGAATTTCATAGAATATCCTTTGTAAATAGTCATTGTAAAATAATAGGTCATGTTCTTGTTATTTTTAACATAGCTGAATTCCACCCAAAATCACAAGAATGGAAAGCTATCTATATAGAGAAAAGAAAGCCCCATATCTATGTCATATTACTTATTATTTCTAATGGTTGGGTGTGTTTAAAGGATTGCGATTTTATGAAGGAATGCTGGAGAAGCCTGAGGTAATTCATAGAGATCAATTTTATACGTATCAATATTTAGTTTTACCTCAATACCAAGTGACTTCAGATAGTTCCTGCGAACTTGTTCCATAATTCTAGGTTACTATTTACATAACTTTGATCGTTTAAAACCCATGAACAATTGCTTTATGAACTTGTAGCTGCTAGACATTATGCTCAGTGACCACAGCAAAATCCTCAACACATGTATTTGGAGAAATTACCTCTAGTCATTTCAAAAAGAACTTTTCACTAATTTGAAATGAAAGTAAGGTTACCAATATAAGAATTAAAAAAATACCTTTGTGAGGCGCCTGGGTGGCTCAGTCAGTTAAGCATCTGCCTTTGGCTCAGGTCATGATCCCAGTGTCCTCGGATCGAGCCCCACATCGGGCTCCCTGCTCTGTGGGGAGCCTGCTTCTCCGTCTCCCTCTGCCTGCCTCTCTGCCTACTTGTGTTCTCTCTCTATCTTTCTGTGAAATAAATAAATAAAATCTTAAAAAAAAATACCTTTGTAAAGAACTATCCTCAAAAATCGATTTGCTACACTCCTTAAATGCAACTATCATCACAGAGGGCACAAGCCAGAATAAAATTAATACATGGTGTGGAATCTGAGCCCAGGAGATATGCCAAAACATGGAGAGAATGTCAGTCTGAACTTCAGATTTTCTGTCTCGTAGGTTTGCTTCTCAACTTTGACTGTATGTGAGTATTATCAATATATTTGCCCACAAGTAATTGTTTTAGAAATTACTCCTCAGCAACAATATAAAGTCTCAAACTGTGATGGCAGCACTTGCCAAGAACACTGTTTTTATTGCTTCATTACACCCACTGGGCCATTTTTATTGTTGAATATAATGGGTAAGTGTTTATTTTCCAAACAATGCAAGCACATCAGGGCAAAAGTACGTTAGACTTAGTAAAGAATAACAGATGGCATATGATGGTTAGCATATACATAGCTCCTTAAGTAGAGCTCACTTTCTAGGATGTCCTATTATCATTTGGAAGGTAGTGTTTGCTTAATGAACAATGGGACACTTTCACCCGGATACAAGGCAATATAGAATCATCTTCTTAGGTCCCCTGTCTGTTAACAGCTGCTTTTGTAGATGCCAGGCAAAACAATTTTGAGTTATTTAAATTTGACTTATTGTCCTCCCCCGAAGAGAAACATGCAAGACAAATCTAAAAATGTGAGGTTTCTGGTGGTGGGGAGAAGAAAAATTTATATTCCTGTGACATCTTTCTTTAGATAATGTGAACCAGTTTATTCAGGTCTACAAACTCACCCAAATTTACCCCGTATCCTCCCAACTCCCTCCCTTCCTTTTTGGGTTTCCCTGCTTCTGATTCAAATCTCTCCTTAGTTATTACTTTTCCCTTTAAACAGAAGTTTGAAAACTGTGAATTGGCACAGGTCTGTGAAATTAAATGTTACTAAGAATATATAAATATCTAAATATTCCTCATGAAAGGAAATGTGTTTCCTTCTGATTTCAGTACTTCATTCTTCCTACAATTAAACATTTATGTCGTATTTAAAAAGTATACTCCTGTGTGTATGTATAGAGAGAGTAAGAGAGAACGAAAGAAATGAGTCACTCTTTTCAAAGTTAATTTCGTATTTTAAGAGTTAATTTTTGTAAATTATGGTCTTAAATACTTTTAAAACCACTCAGAGTGCCCCATTAGTTAGCATGAGCATGAGAAATAAATTGTATTACCAGTTAATTGAAAAACATATGTTGTTGATTAGTGCTTAGCCATCTTATTTTAATAGATCTCAATTAAGTAAATGACTGCAGTGTGTTCAGATGACAAGATGCCAGTTAAAAGTTGCTGCTAGGAAAAGGTACCGAACCAAGAAATGGATAGATTTCAGTAAAGAGCAGCCCCTATATTTTGTTAAAAATCTGCACAAAGAATTTGCCTTTTCATGTGTGAGGGGATTTTAGATTGTACATGCTCCTTATTTGCTACAATCTAGATTGAAGACATCGTTAGTCACTGGCTCTAGAACCAGAGACTGAGCTCAAAATCCAGCTCTGCTACTTAGTGCCTCTGTTTTCTCATCTATAAATTTGGGTTAATTATAGGATACAGTATAACCCTCATTGGCGATGTTTTGAGAATTAAATGAACTAATATTTATAAAGTGTTTCATCAATGTATGGCATCTAGAAGAAAAGTGTTTCTAAATTATTAGGTTTTTTTTTAAACACTTAAAAAGCCCTGACTTTTTTTCATTAGTGTTGTAAAATATGAATTAATTGTGAACACATTTCAAATATGGTATTGATGCCAATTACTCTGAACACTGGTCTTAAACAAGTCTATTTTTTGAACACTGAGGTATAGTGCATCCAGCAGGAGCATGAAATGAAGTAAGACACCAGGATTTCAGAAGGAATGGACTTCATGGGATCAAAACATATCAGGTTCCTATGATCAGCTCATTCTCCCCTTATACACATCTCCCCTGGATACATAAAAGGAAAGATCAAAGTCAAAAGGTTGTTGCTGGTCACATAATCAGGACAGGTAGAATTAAAGGATCTAAGAGTTTTGTGGCATCAGGATGCTGAAGCCTGCAACAACTCTGTTGTCACAACAGATATGGTCGTATCAAAAGCCAGTTCTTTTCTTCAGGCATGGTCTCCTCCCAACAGTGCCTTACTAGATCCACGTGACCCTTGTCTCTCTAACTCTTTCGCATGCTTTCCTTGTTGACAATCCCTTAAAGTCAATATTTCCTCATAAATCTGGATGCCTTTGTTCAAATTATTTTAAGTTGCCTCCGAATTGGTGCTGGCCTGGGAGCATTTTACTTCATGGTAACTTTAGAAAAGTTTAGAAAAGGTCTCTTTTCTAACCCATAATGTATCTATTTCAAAGGTTAATTCCTCAGATACTTTTCTAAATTTCAAGTTCCTGAAGAAGTCTCACTTTTTAACTGCAGTGCATATTGAGTAAACTTGCTTAATTAAGCGATTGGAATGTAAAACTAAGTTGAATTTTGAAATAGTTAGAAGTGTGACCTTTTGTCCAGGGATGTCTCAATTTAGGCCTATTCCAGTTTGGCAAAGTATTAGTATTAAGAGTTGGATTAAAATAAGCTAGCAGGAGTTTAGTACAATATATTCTATCATGCCAACTTTCCACCATTGTCCTGTCTTTGATCTGAGAGTTAAGAGTGTTCTTAGGTTAACAGGTCATTAGGTTGAGAAAACAATCAGTGACAAATTCTCTTTCTTTCCTGGACAGATTTCAGATACAATGTAACTAACATCTCCCTTACCAGGGTGTTTTTCCAGGTGGGACAGGAATCCTTAAAAAAAAAAAAAAAAAAAAAAGAAAAGAAAAGAAAAAGATCATGAGTGCTGAATGGTTTGCAACATATTTAAATATTTGTGAATTGTTTTGAGGAAAAAAATGTCACTTATGCATGCTTTTTGCACATAACATTGTAGTTTAGCTTGCACTAAGGCTGCAATAAAAGTTGTTTTACTGATAAGCATCACTGAGTTAGAAATAAATATGAGATTGAGAATACTGTGTCTAAACATTTATCTATTATAGTGTTTCATTTGGCTAAAATGTTCTCTTAGTGTTCTATTTCTTTCCTAGTCCAGTGTTGCTCAATACCTTTATTCCCCCAAATTGACAATTTTAAAATTTCCATGGCCTTACCCATTTTCATCACTGGCACTTTGGATCAGATAAAGTAGCTCATTCTCTCATTTGGTAGATTACATTTATAATGAATTAAAGTTCATAGTAAATAACATTCAAAGTACAGCCACATATCTGCTGATTTCAGCATTTCTGAAAGGAAAACCATCTTTATTTAAAACATTTTAATTTAAATATAACTCAAAAGATAGGATTTAAAAAAGGATTTTTTCTATTTAATAGCCACATAGCACTACCGTAAATTTAAAAATTAGAGGTATATGACATGACAAATCTATAAAACCTTGAGTGGTAAGGGACTTCTTGGCATTCTATGCTCTTGCCCATTCTTGACTCTTGGGCTACCAAGATTTTGCTTGAGTAGTTTAATTCTGAGAGGTATCAATCAAAAGCAATAGTCTTTTTTTTAAAATTTAAAAAAAATTTGAGTATAGTTGGCACACAATATTACATTAGTTTCAGGTGTACAACATAGTGACTTGACAAGTTTATACATTATGCTATACTCATCCCAAGTGTAGCTACCATCTGTCACCATACAATGCTATTAAATGGTCACTGACTATATTCCTCATGCTGTGCCTTTTATTTCATTGATGTGTTCATTCCACAAGTGGAAGCCTGTATCTCCTATTTCCTTTCACCCATTTTGCCCATCCCTGTCTGGCACGTACCAGTTTGTTCTTTGTATTTATAGGTCTGATTCTGCCTTTTGTTTGTTTATTCATTTATTTTTTTAGATTTTACATATAAGTGGAATCATATGGTATTAGGCTTTTTCAATCTGACTTATTTCACTTAACATAATATCTTTAGGTCCATCCATGTTGTCCCAAATGGCACAATCTTATCCTTTATGGCTGTGAAATATTCCATTGTGTATATATACTATATTTTCCTTATCCATTCATCTATTGTAAATGCTGAGGTTGCTTCCATGTTTGGCTATTGTAAATAATGCTGCAATAAACATAGGGGTGCATATATCTTTTTTAGTTTGTATTTTCTTTTTTCCGGGTAAATACTCAGAAATTTTAATTTTTTGAGGAAACTCCATACTGTTTTCTGGAGTGGCTGTACCAATGCATTCCCACCAACAGTGCATGAGGATTCCTTTTTCTCCACATCCTCACCAACATGTGTTTCTTTTATTCCTGATTTTAGCTATTCTAATAGGTGTGAGGTGATATTTCATTCTGGTTTTGATTTGCATTTTCCTGATGATGAGTGATGTTGAACATATTTTCATGTGTCTGTTGGCAATCTGTATGTTTTTGGAAAAATGTCTGTTCCAGTCCTGTGCCCATTTTTTAATCAGATTGTTTGTTTTTTGTTGTTAACTTGGACCAAATCCTTATTTTATTTGGATATTAACCCCTTATTGGATATATCATTTGCAAGACATTGCATGTCTTCCCCCATTCAGTAGGTTGTCTTTTTGTTTTGTTGATGATTTCCTTTGCTGTGCAAAAGGAAAAGCAGTAGTCTTAACAATTAATCAAAAGCAGTAGTTTTATCAATTAATTAATATATAACATACATTGCTCAAGATTTGAAATCTGGCACAATTAGAAGAAAATTAATTGAGAAAATATATGTGAAAATCATTTATCAACTCTTGAAGTCCAAACAAATACCAGAGTAAAAAATTTATTCTAAAGGCAAAACACAATGTTGCAGTGAGGTCAATAATGGAAACATGAGTATGAGTTTAAAATATCACTTTCCCAAACTGGGCTACATTTTGTAGCATTAGAAGGAAACAGAGATCATTTGTCCACCTCTTTCACAAATGTGGAAACAGAGCCAGAGGGATGAAGGATTTTCTGGAGACCACACACCTGAAAAATATTAGGATAAGTACACTTTGATAAGCCTTGCTCTTTATACTATGAATTCATGTTCAGAGCTCGTTAAAGTGATCTTTGGGTTCACTAGAGAATTAGAATTGATATTTAGTAAAATCCAGGTATTGATATAGTGAAACTTGTGGTTTTGTATCCCATATCTCTTGAATAAATCTTAATCTAAATAAAAATTAGTACTTTCTTTTCTTAATTACCTTTTTCTGGATTATAAAAGTAGAATAACAAAAACATGAAATATGTATATTGTTGAAAATTGAAAAAAAGAAAAAACTCAAGCTACAAAGAAAGTGAAAAAAAACTACTAATTGCTCTGAGACTCAATATTTTGCTAAATTCCATTTCAATTAAAAAGCAACATTGAAAGGGGAAATTATAATTTATTTGCCTATTAAACATTTTTTAAGATTTTATTTATTTATTTGTTATATATGGAGAGAGAGACAGAGCACTAGCTGGGGGAGGGTTAGAGGTAGAGGGAGAAGATGATTTCCTGCTGAGCAGGGAGCCAGATGCAAGGCTTGATCCCAGGACCTCAGGATCATGACCTGAGCCAAAGACAGCCGCTTAACTGATTGAGGCAGGTGCCCTGCCTACTAAAGATTTTTTAATGAAAAAATATGTATTAATGGTGGGATATAAATATACTTTTATAGGAAACTTCATTTCTTGAAGAATCTTTGTTAGTGAAATTTTTCATTCTCTGGAGATCAGAGCATTTGAAAAGAGCAGAATTCATCTTTTTATCTTTAAAAGGATTTAATTTTAACTACCCTAGATGGATAAAAATCTATTAAAAAACAAAAAGAAAAGAAAAAGACCCAGCCAAAGAACTTTCTTAATTATAGTACTGTATGTAGCCTAAATTATTCATGCTGTAGTTTAAAGTCATGTAGTATTATTCTTTCATTAAGAGAAATGAAAACCACCTTCAATTTAATAATATTCTTTTATATATTTTAAGCCCATTATTAAGGTTCTTCTTAATCTTTTTTTTTTTTGGTCTAAGAAACCTAATTTGTTATAATTTAAATTTATGAATCCTCTAACATTTAATGGTCTTTCACATCTCTTCTTAGACCTATATTCACATCTGTCATGTCTCTATTTGGAACTTAAATCTGAATATAATGCATTTGAGAAATATGAGTATAAATGAAATCTTTACTGAAGTATTCTACGCACAAAAAACCCTCTGTTTATGTATACAGTTATGTTCTGTCTTAAATTTACCACCCTGCGTAACTTTTTATTTATAATAACTGCTATAATAAAGTCATTTAAAACTTGGATTGTTTTTATTGGGTCTAGAATTATTGAGCTATACAAACTTAATTAATGATCTTCAAGCTTATCATCCTGATAATGGAAAAACTATGTTACATGACTACTACATAGTTTTGCCTTATTTTTTATTTTTTTAAGTTTTGTCTTATTTTTTAATCGCTATCTAAGTCAATTTGACAGTGATATATTTGTCAATGTATTTTGTATAGCAAATACAGTTTCATCTTATATGGCAAATCTGAACAATTTGTGGATCCCTACATTGATGTATTGAGTGTGTGAAACCAAATCCAGGCTCAGAAGGGAAGAGTGTCATAATTAGTGATGTCTGTCATGGATTTATGTCAGGAGAATTAGATCTTCATGGGGGAATTATTTTTCTCTTTGTTTTACTTGAATATGCTTTATATGTGTGAAGTTCAGAGACAGCAGATATGTGTTAAATGGAAATATTTAAGGAAGACGTGACTCAAACCTTTTTGAAAAAGCTGTGGTGGGAAATTGTTGAGGGCTTATTCTTAACAAACAAATACATTTTCTTGGAAATTTGGGTTAATTCCTAATTTTACTGATAGAATATAGAAGAGTTAGTTGATATATTAGGTATTTCTTGTTGTATAACATTATCACAGTGAATTGAGGGACTTAAAATAGCACAGATTTATAATCTCATAGCTTCTGAGCATCAAGAATCCAGACATTGTTTAGCTGGTTTCTCTGGATCCTCTGTCAGCTTGCAGCTGATGAGCAAGAAGAGAAAGGCTAAACATAAAAAGTTCTCTGATTGGCTACAGTTAAAACACTCTTACTCAGAATCAAATTACTCAGTGATATACCAATTACTTTGTGTAGGCTTAAGAGTTTTGGAGCAAAACAGCTCTAAACAAAACATATCATCTGAGAGCACAGGGCTAATGGCTACATGAAATACTGAATAAGAAAGCTAATTAAAGGAAGTGGTGTCAGACTTTTTTATTCCTTAGGTTTCTAGAACTTGTTTACCAAGATATAAGCCAGGGCTCTGGTCTCATCTAAGGTTTGACTAGGGAAGAAACCACTTCCTCACTCATTTTATTGGTACCATTCAGTTGGTTATGATGGCCTCAGTTTCTTCCTGGCTGTTGGTCGAGACTACCCTAACCTCCTTGCCAGGTGGACCTATCCATAGGGAAGCTTGTAACTTGGCAGCTTGCTTTTTCAAAGCTAGCAAGGGAAAGAAAGTCTCTCTTCATCTGATAGGCATTGCAGTTTCATCTCATGTAACATAATCATATCTGCATAATTACATACATCCCATCACCTCTACCATATTCTATTGGTGGAAGCAAGTTATGGGTTCTGCCTACACTCCAGGGGAGTAGACTGTGCAAAGGTCTGACCACTATGACATAGACTATCTTAGGGCATGTCTGCCACAGTTGGAATGCACAAATTGTTTCAGGGAATTTTCTCTTAATATGAGAAAATATTTTTATGCAGTCTGAAGATATTCTGAACTATCAGTAGTATCTTCTCTAATCCTTGGATACCAGGGTGGGGGTATGTGAAAGGAAATATTGAAATAAGAGTAATTGTATCATTCATAAGAATGGTTATGCTAAAACTGCATGCATAATATCATGAGAAAGTCTGTATTATAAAGAAAAACCAGACATAGACAACAGCTGATATCACACAAATAACAAAATATGTCTGAAGAAGATAAAGTTCATGAAAAAAAAATCTTGGGACTTTTAAGTATTATGAATAAGACAAAGGCAAAGCTGTTTCTTGAAATAAATGAATAATTCAAGCATCCAACTGCTGAATTTGCAAACTTAAATCTTAATTGCAATAAATACCAGTTTTACTCTTTCTTGGCATGTAACCGATCATCAGGTCATCCTAAAGTCAATATAACCTACATTTTCACTCTCTTCTCAAACTCCAAAGAAGACTAGGATATTTGCTTTTTTGGGAATGCTGATACCCCCAAGTGTCTAAAAGGGTGCTGCACACAGAGGAGGTGCTTTAAATATGTTTGTCAAATCACTTTTCACTGATCTGGGTTCCTGGTTCCTCCTCTCACAGAAATTTTCACCAGATAGAAGCCAAAGCAATCTCTCTCTAATTTAGATCTTCAGAAGTTTTTCTGGGGCAAACCACTCTTAAGTTTTATATAAGCTGTTTTAGATGCAAAGTAGGATACAGATGAAAGCACAAAAATTTTTGGTGCATTTTCAAGGGAACAGGGTTAATATTTAAAATAGCATCATAAAAAATATAGCATGAGAACTCAGGAGCATGGCTCATAATCTGGCCTCAACACCCTGGTGGCATGATACTGGATGGCTTAAATCCAGGGGGTCAGATTTTGCCAATGAGGCCCCAAAGTCATGACTGATTTCAAAAGAGATTCCTAAAATTAAAAAAAAAAAGCAAAAATAACTTTAAAAGGCCAGAATATAGGGAAATATCTGTAGCTTATTTGTAAAAATATATTGTCATTATGAAGTTTTTTCATAGGATTTTGAAACTTTAAGAGATGACATTAATTACATTGAAATTTAAGATACATCTACTGAATATGGTTTTAATAGAATGCCTTTTATTAAAAAGATAAGACTTGCCTTTGTTTTTATTTTTGACATTAAACTATGAGCTCTTGCTTGCTCTCAAAGATATTCTAGCCATGATTTCATGATGGGTCACTTGAAGAGTAAGGTAGGGTTTTCTTTATCTGAGGCCTCACACTAGAAATTCTGATTGTGAGTTTACAATTCTAAAAGCCCACTGCCTAAGAAGGGAAAAGAATATATTTAAAAGTTGCATTCTGTATCTCATCCTGACATTCCCAGTTTAATTTTGTGTGTGAATCCTTGAATATTTAGTAAGCTTTTCTTCACCTTGTGAAAACCATAATCTTATTGAGACTGACAAATTTGGTTTAATGCCATGATATAATAAAAACTGTAATTGAAATAATCCATTAACCTTGACTTATCTCCTGTAATCTTTTATAATATCATTTTCCTATCATAAAAGTAAGATAATACTAATTAAAATGTCCTAATTTTTAAAGTTCCACAGTGATATTTAAATCAGAAAACTATATAAAACAGTTGCTGCTCATTAATAGAGAACTTATAGTAACATGATTATTAGATTGATTTAGAGTGTCTGCTTTTCTGTGACATTCCTCCAATTTATTTTTAATGTCTGATTTTTATAGCTAAATTTTGGTGAATTTACATGGAATTAATTAGATGTACTATATATATGCATACCACAAAAGCTGAATATTGTGTATATGAATATGTGTATATGTATTATATATTTACAAAATTACAGTAATGCTATTTTTATGCCTAGTGTTATGGGAATCTCCAGATACTGTAGTTTTAATTTTAAATTCATACTGCACTCTAGTGGGGAATGAGATCAATGCAAAATTGCTCTAATGTTGGTACTTTAATTACATAATTACGGACTATTTATAGTTTTAAAATTGAAATGTACAAGAATATTGTGATCTATAATTTTCTCAAAGGTGAAATGCTATAAATGTAATTAATACATTCATATAATTTGACCATTACAGTAAAATATTTTTTTTATAAGTTAGTCTTGAAAACAGAGGAAAATTGACTACTGAAATAGTTCACTTGGTTTCTTGCAGCATATCTGGAATTTTTATCTGTATCTGTATAGATATAAATATAATTTATGCTGTGTAATCCTAATTTAGGGAAATGTTGAATAAAACTCAATCCCTCATTTTTTTTTACCAAGAAGAGAAAAGAATGGTTAACTTTCTTCCATAAATTTCAAGAATGACGATTAGATTTTAAAATATTGGCTTTTTGGGGCACCTGGGTGGCTCAGTCAGTTAACCGTACAACTCTTGGTTTCAGCTCAGGTCATGATCTCCATGGGTTGTAGGATGGAGCCCAGTATTGGCTCCTGGCTCCTCACTTATCAGGGAGTCTGCTTGTAAGATTCTCTCCTTCTGCCCCTCACTCCGCTCATGCTCTTTCTCTCTCTCTCCCAAAATAAATAAATCTTTAAAAAATAAAATATTTGCTTGTATTTCATTTATGATTCTAATTTCAAAAAGCAACTTCATTGAAACCTTCGAAAACAATGTTTGTCATCACTAGAATCACCTTTCAGATAACTAATGGCTATTTTATTTTTTTAAGTTATTTCAAATTAAATGAGTGCTTTTAAAATCCATTTACAATATTGTCTCTGGAAATTTTATTCCAAGTAACCAGTATCCAATCATGTAACAGTAGTATAGTACTATTTTTTAAAAGTATTTTGCTCTATGAATACTTATTCAAGATGTTCACAACTTTTCTCTGATTTTTAATATGACCTTTGAAATGTTTCTTCAGAATGCCATCTTACAGTTGTAGTTATGAGATTATATTCTCAAAATAATGATTAAATCTTTGTTATATTTCTTACCTTCTTTTTTTTTGAGCCAGTCAAGTAAAGTCATGCAGGAATGAATTACAAACTCTATAAGGATTTGTACAGATTGTACAAAGTACAATTTCTCCTTAAGTAAAATGGTCTAGAATTCCATGTCCTCTCCAAAAAGTACTTATTCTTTTTCATAATAAAGCAATTGAGAAAGCTCTTTATAATATAATAGACTCTGTAGGGAACTTCATATCAGTAGATTCCTCTTTTCAGACAAAGTTTGTTCTAAAAAATTTGAGTAGTATTTAGATGTTTGCTTTTATTTTCTCAAAGAAATTGATTTTGAAACAAATAGACCAAATTTATCACCTCTTGTCCTTCTATAAGTACTTTCAAAACTCAAAGAACTAAAGCTGCCTATCAATTGAACTTATGAGTTCTGTTTTTTTAAGTAGCTAGCTGTTATCCACTTGAACTATTCATTTTTCATATCTAAAGATCAAATATTTATTTTATTTTCATCTAATTTATTTTATATTTCATCTAAATGACTGCTACATACATGGTCATACCAAGATTTCTAAAGGTATTTTTAGTGTTTGCTATTTAGTTATGCCACTGTTTATGGAAACCGGTCTGTGCTAAATGTGTTCTATATTATACGTCCCGCCCTATTTCATTAAAAAGTTTTCTATGGCAGTAGAAGCCGTTGAAAAACAATAATCATTTAGATTAGTTTATTTATGACATTTACTATTGAATGATTTTATAGGTCATTTGTAAAACCCCTTTAAAGTATGGTTTATTGTGCTCTAAACTGCCTTGTAGAACCTTACGATTCTTGAAGATTTTAAAGGCTTATCCATTTGATAAGGTAGCAGATCCAAGAACAAGGGATAAATGCAACCATGGGCAAAAAAATGGAACCTGGCTTGTTAACTTTGAAATAAAACACCAAAATTATCTGTAGAGAAAGTTTTCCACTCAATAAATTAGGTTTGTTTGTCAAATAATATACATATTTGTCAAATAATATACACTACTGTAAATGCTTCTAATTTTATGCTAATGGTTGTTGATTGTTTTGGTAGGGTTGAAATACTAACCCAAAATGGAGTTTTTGAATTCTTAATATGGAGATTGGTTGGATAACACTGTGTGTGTGTGTGTGTGTGTGTGTGTGTGTGTGTGTGTGTGTGTGAATAGCTTATTCTTCATCCTGATTGGAATTTATCATAAATAGACAAAAGGCCTCAGAAGATGTGTTAAATTTTTCATTAATGGGTTGGTTGGTTGGTTGGTTATTTAATAGGCAAATTGAATTCAAGAAAATTGCTTGGAACCATGGTCCATATTGGATTTCCCACCCTTTCCTGTCTGAATTGAATTTACCTCCCCAGTTATATGCAGGGCAGCTGGAAAATTCTGGGCCTTCCATCAAGGATGTGAGCCTTTATACTTTAAGTTCACATATCGCAACTGAGAAGAGAAGAAAATGTAAGTTTTTTAAAAGTTTTATTTTTATTTAAGTAATCTCTACACCCAACATGTGGTTCAAACTTATGACCCCTCTTGGAGTCACATGCTTTTCTGTCTGAGTCAGCCAGGCACCCCAGAAAATGTAATTTTAAGTGAATTTGAAATACAGAGCCACGATGGTTGGCCACACATGAGGCAGTGATCCTTTCCCTCACCCTCCCAATCACACAATTTATTTTTCCTGCTTGGAAATAAATGAGCAAGGGATGAAGAAAAGAAGAGAAGCTTCTTTCTTAGTTCTTTCCCAGTGTATAGAAGTTCCAAAGAAATTCTGGCTTGATGCATCAAGAAGAGAGAGAATGGTCCCTGACCTTTCCCCAATCTAAAATAAATAAATATTTTATTTTAGAATAGTTTTAAATGTGTAGAAAAGTTGCCAAGTTACTAGAGTTCCCATATACCCCACCAACCCAATTTCTTCTCTTGTTGACAGATTAGTATGGTCCATTTGTCACAACTATTGGACTAATAATAATATATTAATATTAATGAAACTGCATAATTTATTTAGATTTTATTTCTTTTCTTTTTTTTTTTTTCCTTAACCCAGCGTTCTGACTCTCTTTCAGGACTCCATCCAAGATACCACCTTTCATTTACTTTTAATATTTCCTTTGGCTCCTCTGGGCTGTGATAATTTCTCAAACTTTGTTTTTGATGACCTTGACAATTTTCAGGAGTAATAGGTATTTTGTAGCATGTCCTTCATTTTTTTGTCTGGTGTTTTTCTCGTGCTTTGACTTGGGTTATGTGTTTTTCTGAGGAAGACATGTAGAGGTGAAAAACCATTCTCAACCTGTCATATCAAGAATACATGCTGTCCACATGACTTATCACTGTTGTTAGCCTTGATTACATAGCTGAGGTAGTGTTTGTCAAGTTTTTCCACTATTGAGTTACTTTATTATTTGGAAGCAAGTCACTAAGTGTAGCCTGTTCTTAAGGGGTAAGGAGTAATGTTCCATCCTTCTTGAGGAAGGGTATCTATTTAAACTGTTTGGATCACTTCTTCATGGGGGGTTTGCATCTTCTTCCCCATTTATTTTTTAATATCAGTATATATTCCTTGATATTTTATATTTAAAGTATAAAGTATTTTATACTTTGGACTATAATCCAATAATATGGTATTTAGTTGGTTGTTCCAGCTTTGGTCATTGGGACCTCCTTCAATTGGCTTCTATGTGTACTCCCCAACTTTTGATTATTAATAAGTTGGGTTACACCAAACTTAGGGTCCACCAGGGTTATGGCCTGTTACCCTGGGGGTAATGTGGGGAAGAAAAGATCAGCAATTTTCAGGATAGTCTTAATGCCAAAAGCTGGTGCTTTGGTTCAAGTGTTGACATGTAAACTTCTACCTCAGAAGGTTCCCAAGTGGGTCAAAACAATGTACTATAAATCAACTTCAAGAACCCTGTTGCTTCCCAGGAAAAATATTGTTTCCACTTTTATTTTGCTCAAATTATGCTCAGATACATGGTTTAATATAGTTTACCAAAGATGAGTTCTCTTATATACCCCACCTTTGATTTCTATGATCATAGGATTAATTTAAACTTTTTGTCTACAAATCTTAAAACACACACACACATGCACACATGCACACAAGCAAATACCTAATTCCTACAGTAATCATTCCTAGGATAATTTTAATCCTTAAACCTATTACATGATACGGTCTAGATCCACATTATTATGTAAAGCCACAGACTTTCAAAGTGTCTTCAGTGGTTCTGAGGGATAGCGGTTAGGTGGAAAAAAATGAGTTAATTGATAAAATAGTTTGGGTTCCAAGCTAGTTACCTAAAGCCTATGTAGGGCCACTGAATTTTTTTTTCTCGGTGAAACTCAAATGAACAAAATTTCCCTTCCAGAAGTTAAGTGATAATTTTACCACATGAGGAGTAAAAAATTACTTATGCATATCACCTCCTACTTTAGAGAATGCCATTTGAAACATTGCTGTTTTCTTGCAAATTCTATAAATGTCTTGTGACCCCAGTCACAAGAATTTATTCAAGATTTCCTTTTTTTCCTAATGTTCATGCCACATGGTTAATATATCTTACTTTCTACTTCCTTTAAGAGTTGTTATCCTTGCCTCTCCCCCTCCTGGTGCAAAATTAATTATCAACTCTGGTGACCTAGTCTTCAGTTTCTTTAGTAATCAGGGAACCCTTCACATGTAAGCAAATAAATCTCATAGCCTTGGTAGAAAAAATCTTCTCCAGTATTTTCTCCTACTAAATTGTTGGCAGACATTCTTATTTTATAGGTCAAGGTGGAAATGTGAACCAAGGAAGAAAATGTTTCCTTCCAAACATAGGCATATATTTATTAAAAATGATGTATCACAGAGGCTCATGTACTGGGACTGTCTGTGTAGTTTGGCCTAGTTCTGACAAAGCTACCATTCATTCAGTAGGATACAGGTTCTCTTTTTTTGGCTTATTTCTTTCAAATATATTGACTTTTAAAATAATAAATGTAAGTGGCCATTATGTAAAATTTTGAAAATGAGGAAAAGATGTAGAAAAAACGCTAACTCTAATTACCGTTTGGAATCAACTACTATCATTTTTTCTAAGTTTTATTTGTGTTTTACATAGTGTCAACATTTGTAAATTTACATCCTGTGTTTGTTTTTTAATTATATAGAAAGAATTTCCCATGTTACAAATTTTTCCGATCTGTTTCATTGGCTATACAATATCACAATGATTATTATTTTTAAAAATTTTACTTATTTATTTGACAGAGAGAGACACAGCGAGAGAGGGAACACAAGCAGGGGGAGTGGGAGAGGGAGAAGCAGGCTTCCCGCGGAGCAGGGAGCCCGATGTGGGGCTCGATCCCAGGACCCTGGGATCATGACCTGAGCTGAAGGCAGACGCTCAACGACTGAGCCACCCAGGCACCCCAATATCACAGTGATTAAATGCACCGTCATTCACTTAATCTTTTTCATGGTATTTAAAGTCTTTTGACTTTAAAAATATAAATCAGCTCTAGCAAGAGAAGTTTTGAAACATTCTGAATACAAACCTGGAGTAGATACTTAAATTATTTTCTTTAATATAAAATAAGAAAAGCTAGGGGCACCTGGGTGGCTCAGTTGGTTAAATGTCTTCCTTCAGCTCTGGTCATGATCCCAAGGTCCTTGGGTTGAGTCCCACATCAGGCTCCCCGCTCAATGAGGCGCCTACTTCTCCCTCTTCCTCCCCCTCTTGTGCTCTCTCTCTCAAATAAATAAATAAATAAAATCTTAAAATAAAATAAGAAGAGCTAATATTTTTTATATATTTTGCTTTAACTAAGATTATGTAATCATTTCACAAAATCTATTTTCTTTTCAATATGACCACTTAAATTATATGTTTAATATTTTGTAATAGGGCTACCTGAGTAAGAAAGATGAAGCTTCCTTCTTAAAAAGAGGTTAACATATTTTAAATAAATGGCTCCTCCCAAAAGTATGAATTATATGCTTTTACTCCTTTTGGAAATTAGATACTTCAATATTCTTTGATTCAAGTATTAGGTGTTTGGCTTGATTTAGTAGAAAAATTTTGATTGTTAAAATTATTTTAGCATTTATTATCTCATTCACCTGATGCCAAAGCCCATCTTCTAATGAACTTCTTATCATTATCAGTAAGTTGAATAATGGTAAGGACCATCCTCATCTTATCAGTTTATCTCCAGCACCTAGAAGATTGCCTGCCACACAGTAAGCAATTAATAAATGCATGTTAAAATAATTGTTGCTTTCCTCTGCCAATATTTTCAATGACAATAAAATAAATCCTTGAGAAATCTGGAAAATTGGAATGGTCCCAAACCTGGACCATAAGAGTTGTACAGAGTCCCATGTAGTGAAAACATAGAAAAATTTTAGAAAGGAGCCATTATTTTAAGTAATTTCTAAATGAATAGTAAAACATGTATTGCAGTAGTTAAATGTTAAAGCCAGAGGTACTGGAATTATCAGTTGCCCTTTTCTCTTGGATTTGAGTATACAAAGCATATATTTATCCCAAAATAATATATTTCATTGTAATCCACAGATAAGTTACACTTTTTTTCACCCTACTTATGTAGATATCTTGGGTATTCAGAATCACTTTTGTGCTCCAGGTATAAAATATAAAATTTTAGGCACTGAAACAATTTCAGCATTTTTGTATTTGTAGGATGTATCCATCCAGATATAAGTGACTTTACTTAATGTGCAAGGAATAGATAAACAAGAGAAAGTTATTTAGTTGAATCAAAAGGGGAATATCTAATACATTAATACCTGTTAGAGAACAAGACGATGAAGAATTTGGGATTTGGAGATTAATAAAACTTCTATCCCACTGTACCATTTATTTGCTGTGTGAGCCTAGGCAAGTTATTTAACTACTCTAAACCTTAGTTTCTTCAGCTATGAGACAGGAAAATCTATAGTGCCTATTCTCTTGTCAAACGATTGAATGAATGTATGTTAGACCCTTTTCAGACCTTTAACCCACTATTTGACATAGAAAAAAAAAGTGAAATATTTCTCATTTGTATTCTATTAAAGAAGCTAACTACTTTAGATAGTATGAAAGTGATGCACTAAAAAGGGAGGAAGTGGAAATTTTGAATTCTTATTATCTAGAACAATGCTTATTTGCTATCCAATTCAGTACTATGAAAGAATCCAGAAGTCTTGATCCGCCTGTTCATAAATTCCTTTGCACTCCTAGATTTCACATGTGCACACGATGGAGAAAGTGAGGCTGAATTTTTACCTGATGACTTTGAAGAAAAACCTGAAAGAGAAAAGAAACATACCAATTTCACTTTGTGCAATGTTTGTAACATTCAGCTGAATTCGGCAGCTCAAGCACAAATCCACTACAATGGCAAATCACATCAAAAGAGATTAAAACAACTGAGCAATGGGATCCTGAAAAATGACAATGGTAAGTTTTTCTAAAAATATATTCTCAATTTTACATCATCAACTTAAGTTATTTGTGTACCTGCAGATGTAAATATAAAAGAATAGACTAATCTATCTTTAAAACCAGGACAGAACATTAAATAAAAGCTTTATCAGCACAGTACATTGAATAATTTCTCACAGCATTTTGGATGAAAAGGGGAAATTTTGTTTGTTGTATGTATTTAATTGTATTAGGATTGTTTTCATGACCCTCCAAGATATTTGTTATAATTTGAAAAAGTTGACGTTAGTGTTCCTTGATGTTCAACTTTAATGTTTTTTGGAAATGGACATCCTTTTAAATTTTATATAAAACAATATTTAGAGTTTTTGTTTTTGCATGTTAAGGGGCTTCAGTTGGTTAGTAAGATTGCAGTTAAATTGAGAAAAATACATATCTTATGAACTAGGTGTTTGAACAATAAAGTATGATCTGTCAGTACTTAAAGATTGTTTAAACTTGCTAGTGAAAACACTAGCAAATGTATTAGTATTAGAAATCATTTTAAGAGAATGTAAAAAAAATCTTATATTGCCAACAATGCATTGATCAATATGGTGCTTAACAAAATTTATTGTTACATTTTCTATTCATTTGTTTGTTTAAGTGTTTTAGAATACATTTTGGGGAAAGTGTATGTTGAGTTTTGGAGTAAACGGATACTAAAAATAGCACAAAAATACTTTTGGAAGCAAATGCAACTTTATTAGGAAAAGCAAGGAGAGGTGAGGGAGAGGAGGGGTGGATTCCTTAGGAAAGCTAAATCAATAGCAAACAAAATATTACAATCTTGTATTCTGGTTGGATACTTCATGTTTGATAAATAAGATACATTTTGTGTAAATTTAATGTCACTTAAAAATGAGCCTGAATTTTGATCTGTTCTCATGACTTGGCATCATGAAGATTTTTTAATATAAATTTGTAGTTTGCTTCAAGGCTACCAAATAATGAGAAGAAAAACAGTACATTTTTAAATTGGAAATTATTTCTACCTTGCTTTGTTCTTTTTAGTATGGCTAAGCTAAAATAGTCTAATTAGAAAGGACTCCATATTTCTCTTTCTACTGTATGGCAAATAGTTCATCTTGGATGTTATTGGTCAAAGATATGTAAAAACAAAACAAAAATAGTCATCAGAAAATAATTGAGAATTACTAAATTCTATAGGCATAAGATGAACTAGTAAGACAAAATGTGTTTCTTAAGTCCTGCTTAAAAACATATATTTCACAGCCTCTATTTTGAACTTCTTAACCTTATGTTTGACATTTAGGTGATACCTTCTTAAGCACAGTATGATTCAATTTCAAGTTGTTTTTCTTTAAGTTTGTATTGTTGGAGATAATGGTAGCAGCTTTGGTGTTTTCCTTTACCTATGTTTACATTGACAAACTTCTTTTGGAGGAATAATAAATGATATCATAGAAAGAAACCAGGACAAAAGTCAGTCATGCCTGGCTTAGAAACTCAAATCAGAGCCAGTCCCAGACAAAATTTAGAATGGTCAAAATTTTCAAATCCTAGTAATAGGAATGAGTTCTCTCAAATTGATTATTTTAAAATCATTTTATCAGTGTATTTATTATGGGCTAGTAGTGTGGTAAAGTCTTTATATGCATTTTCTTGTTTAATTTTTCCTTACAATCACAGGGATGTTGCCATTATCTTCTTCTTATAAATGTGGAAATTGAGGATAACATCGATTAAATAGTGTGATGAAGGTCATACAACTATTAAATGGTCAAACTAGCAATCAAACTCAGGTCTTATTCATTTACATACCTGCACTTCTGAAGTCTACTGCCTTCTCAGAATGAATATTCTGCAGAAACTGTGCCTTTCTTTACTCAAAGAGAGAAATCATTTTAAGAGAACATAAAAAAAATCCTATCATATTGCCAACAAGGCATTGATCAATATGGTGCTTAACAAAATTTATTGCTACATTTTCTATTCATATTATTTTTTCCCAAGGCTCTTTCTAGTAAAAGTCTCTAAAAACAACCGTGAATAAGTAAGAACACTTCGTTTAGGTCATATTAGTTTGGTCTGGAATGATACTTCAGAGGAATGCTCACCTTTATCTGCAGGTGGATCTTACTATGGGCAATCGACCTCACAACTGCGTTAGTACCTTACATTAATATAGAAACATATTATTCCCTGTACATATTCCTCCACCTCCCCACTCTAAAAGTGTACTTTTTTAGACCTGTTCACAAGTAAGAAAGGAGCCCAATTCCAAGCCTCATATACCTATTAATGGTAATTCCTTTACACACAGAAACCAAGCTAAAAATGGAATTCCTAAGAATAAAGGATCCTACAAATTCTTAGTTGAGAACATTATCATTTTTATTTAGAGAAAGATATGGAAATTGTTTTATTCTTCTTCTTGAATGTTCATACTTGCAAAATGGACTGCAGGACTCGCCCACAAAATCATCTGCATCTACTTCCTGGAAATCTACCTAAGACACCACCAATGCTTGCTGTATCTTAATAAGTAATATGCATAATATGCTTCATTGTTCAAACGCAATAAAATTTAATACTTTCCTCCATCTGTATTGTCTATTTGATGCCTAAATATAAGTGGTCATAAAAAAATGCAAAGAGAACAAAAAGTGAGTTAGTATTTATTGTTCCAGGTGATTTATATATATCATCTATTAAATCCCAATCAACAACTCTGCAAAGAATATATTATTCTATTTTATAAATAAGGTAGCCAGGAATCAAAGGGACTAAGACACTTACCAAATAATTCTATCCATAAAGTCACCTGTCCCCATTATCAGCAACATACAAATTTCTCTGGTAAACGTAAATTCTAGTGTCACAAAATTATATCCTACATTTGGATGTATTCTTATGTTGTTGAGTTGTTATTTTTTAAACTACCTAACTTACATTATTACAACAAATCTGAGTTTCCTTAAGTTCTCTTTACCAAATAACTGCTGAAAATATTTTGTAGAGAATAGAGTCATGTAAATAGGTCTTGTATAATTTATCACTGTTATTCCAGAAATACATTTCTTTTTGTTGCACATTTTTTCGAGATGAGAAGATACAAAAGTGGCAAAAGGGTATTCTGTAGTTAAAAGTTGCTTAAGTGTGTAGACTTTATCATATTCCAGAGATTCCATGCTTTACCCTCTCATGAAAACTATAAAGTAAAGAAATTCCAGTACAAACTGCATGGCTTACTAATTTTCTCTTTGGAAAACATCTTTAATTATTTATTTACTTAGAAGTTAAGTTCTGCAAATGACTATTATTTTTCTGATGATAAAAATAATATTGTCCCATCTGGACTATTCATAAATGTGCAAAACTAAAATAAAAATCGCCTAGAGTCCTGCGGAGATAATTTCATCTAAATTGTCACAATTCTATCAGGTATGCAAATAAATTGAGTAAGCAATATTGGATGTACAGTTTTACAATCATGATAATATAATGGTGTTTGCATACCACCACCTTTTATGAATGCATATTTTAAAATTACCCTAAAGAAATTAATAATGGAATTGTGATTTCTGGCTAGATGTTGAGATTTTACTCACATTTGTCATTTTATATTCTAATTATGTGATATATCCTATAATGGAAAAAACTTGAGATTTTTATTGTGTATATAGGTTTTAATAAGATTTTCAAGAAGTATAAAGTTGAGTATTAAAATGAAGTATACTAAGATTATATAAATATACTAAGATAAAAGTATACTTTTATCTAAAAACTGAAATTTGAAGATTAGCATAAACATGCTCCTTTGATTCATAAGAGCATTTTGGAATACATATAACAAAGGGTAAAACTTTCAGAGTATTTAAAGTTTCTATTTAATAGAAACTTTAAAAATACTTTAAATTTTTAATACTTTAAAAATTGAAATTAATTCAATTTCATGTGCTCACTCACCATGGTTAAGCTGTTGTTAAAGCTTTGTTAAAGGATTGAGTAACAAGTTGACCTATTGTGACAACTTTATTTTATTCATAATACCTTTGTCATATTTGAGTTATTTTATTAAGTGTGGTTTTCCATTTTTATTGGGTTGAAACTGCTATCAAATAATTCAGTTTTATCTAATAGTATTCTAGAGTCTTTCGGTGCTCATTATTTTGTAACACATAAATCTAGAATATTGTCGCCCTTATCTATCCTCTTAGCATTAAATTTTCTTTTATTTAACAGAAAAGCTAAATAAAATTTTCCTTTCAAGCTCTCACTGATCTATTTTCTTTTCTCTTTCCATTGATTGTCCCAGATAAGGTTTAAAGTGTCAGTGGATTTTCAATTTATAAGAGGTGCCTTCTCTTGAAACATGGGTAGTTAATAAAAATTCAAAATAGTTTCATAGAATTTTCTGTTACTTCAGGCCTTGATTTTATAATAAATTTCTCATTTATATAAAAATTCATTTCACCTTTTGATTTCCAAGGACTATTTGTGCTTTTGTAGAATGTCCATGGACTAGTTAGAACTTACTAGTATATTTATGGATTAGTAGTGATGCCTTTTCAGGTCATTTTCCTAAATAATGATAACTGCTTTCTGAATAATATCTATATTAGTATATGACATAATGTGATATGGCAATAAGGAATGTTGCTTTTCTCAAGCTTCTCTCTTCTCGACCTTTAGAAGATTCAGCCTAGGGGAGACAGTGAAAAAATGCTGATACTAAATTGTCCAACATTATGTAATAAGACATTTTGTTCTTTTTTGATCCAAGTTTCTTTTTTTTTTAAAGCCATGAATTCTTTTTTTTTTTTAATTTTATTTATTTATTCATGAGGGAGAGAGAGAGAGAGGCAGAGGGAGAAGCAGGCTCCCAAGGAGCAGGGAGCCTGATGCGGGACTCGATCGATCATGACTTGAGCCGAAGGCAGACGCTTAACCATCTGAGCCACCCAGGCGCCCGATCCAAGTTTCTTTTTTATCCCTGAAGGATAAAAATATGGGAGAAAATGACAAATGCTAGTTTTATCATGTTCAAATTTTGAGTAGGTTTTTGGCTTTGGTTACCAACTTTTTTTTTTCTCCATGAAAGAAAAACATGTTGATCATTTCAAATAGGTGGAATTCTAGCCACTAGCTACATGTTTCACCTGGGCTTAACATTAATTTCATTGAATAGTAGCATCTTTATCAACACAGAGATTTCTTATCCAGTCTATATCTCTAAGAAAACCCCTCTTTACTGGGATAATAGTGACATTTTATAATCTGAGGCTGATAATCCAGCGTGACTCCTATCTGGAGACCACCCCAGTAGGCAACTGTGCCCAGGAAGAAGTATACTCTAGTTCTTCATGACTGTGGTTATTCATGAAAAATTAGGTGAAATGGCCACTAAGAGAAGCCTTAAGAAAAAAAAAAAAAGAATGAATTAAATGCATGCCATTTAGTTTGAGAATAGAATTTATTTGGGATGTAACAGTTTTCTATTGGAGATTTTCTATGTGTATATGTGTGTGTCTGTTTGGGGCAGTTTGAAGAATTGGGAGCTTCTAGCAGTGGTAGCATAAACTGAGGATGCAGAATAATTCATTTGTGCATCAAAACTTCAAATCTGTTTAGCACAGTTTGAACTCTCTCGTTCCCTCACCTTTTGCCCCTTTCAGTCACTACTTCCACAGCAATCTCTTCCGGTTCTAGTGTTTCTATTCTCCAGTATTAGGAAAATAATCACTTTCACTTTTCTATGTTTGAAAGTACATATTTTTTCATTATTTTTCTATTTCCTTTATATTTTCCCTAAAGTAATTTGCCCACAGTAGCAGAACTAGCAGGTAATGGAAATGGGCTGATTTTATGTATGAATTTCCCTTTCCTAAACAGGTTAGTTTGCATGTAGAGGCCAACCCTATTTAAACTGGCATTGGGAAGTTTCTACAGCTTCACCCCAGGCATGGCATGCTTCATCATTTTGTGCTTGTTTCTCAGAAACACTAAATAGTAATATGAGCATATGTGTATGTGTGTGTGTGTTTTTAAGTTGGCACTTTTTAAAGATTAATTCATTAAATAGACTTTCAAAATATTAATTTTAAGTCTTTGAATAAAAGGTAAGAAAGTAATTTTCAAAAATAGCAACATAGACACATCTATTTCCTCTTATTTCCAAAATTGCAATGATGTGACACAAGAAATTTGAGAACAGAAGTAAATAAATCCACAGCAGCACTGCACAATGAAGAGTAAAATAGAAATTTCTGGAAGATATAACAAAAATGTGATGAGAATGAGGTAAAAGCCTGAATCTAAACACAAATATGGCAACCCACAGAGGTGGGGAAAAAAGCTCTATAATTTTATTTCCAACAAAACTTTAGAATACCTCTAAGATTAATCTGAAATAGCCTCAGAGGTGCAGCTCAGTGTTTGATGAACATTGCGATGAATTTAGTTATGTTGGTTTGCAGTTAGAGATGGGACATAACTGACCTGCCCAAACTAATTGTAGGCAAGTGAAGAGCAATGAGTCTGGGGACTAGGAGCCAGACAGATCGGAAACTGAATGTCTTCTTGGGGTCAGGGACAAGGGGATGGAGGAGACAGGCTTATCTAGTCTGAAATTTTAATTTGTTAACTTTGTAATGCGTGCTATAATTCTCTCTTATGTCTCACCTGTGGCATCTTCAGTAACGACAGTTCTGTTTACTGACATTTTACATGCAGTTAGATTCTTCTTGGGAAACTTAAATGGGTGTCAAGACTATCCAGATTGAGGTTGACACTATGTACACAGGTAGAAAGACAAAAGACAGATTACATATGCTTGCCCATTTCCAACTACTTGCATCAGGTACAGTGTTGAAATCAAAGATATGAGCAAGACATGTTTACTAGTCACTTAAGATTTGCCAGTCTTGATAGAGGAGAGAAAAAAATGAATGTAGATTTCAATTCAAGATTTTACTTCAGAGAGAATAGGTGACAAAAAACACATACAATTTTCCTTTAAGGTTTTATTTCAATGGCTAAATAAAAGTATAGAAGTGTAGAAGATTGTAGGAACTAATCATTGACTTAGAGGTACAACAAGTATGGTTTCAAAAGGAGAGGAATAAAAACAGAATTAATGTAAGAATATTAAACTTCATTAACGTATATTAAACAAACATGTGTATGCAATAGTAATTCTGATAATTCATATTTCCCAATCCCAAAGAAGATTACTATCCTCTAACAAAGAAAATTGGTATAATATATATAATTAGCAGGAGAAATAAAATAGTGAATACAGCTTGAATGAAGAATTAGCAAGATTCTAGATTAGCACCCTATTTGTAGGGCACCTGGGTGGCTCAGTTGGTTAAGCGACTGCCTTCAGCTCAGGTCATGATCCTGGAGTCCCGGGATCGAGTCCCGCATCGGGCTCCCTGCTCAGCGGGGAGTCTGCTTCTCCCTCTGACCCTCTTCCTTCTCGTGCTCTCTGTCTCTCATTCTCTCTCTCTCAAATAAATAAAATCTTAAAAAAAAAGAACCCTGTTTGTATGCTATGTGACTATTGTTACATTAGTTTAGTGTCGTTAAATGTTAAGACTGAACAGAGGAAAAGCTGATTGGAGTGTGGGTAACAAAGATGATGATTTGACCTAGGTACTTACTCAGTTTGTGATACTAAATGGAGTTCTATCTCATTGATAGAAAAACTATAGCTCAGGGAGTTATAAAATAGCCAAAAGAAAGAAGAAGAGGGAAAGCAACCTTAAAATTTAATTTTTGTTCTATAGGAGGGAGCGAAATATCCTAAGATAATGAAGGTGTCAGAAATACAAATAATGAGTAATATTTGTTGTGGATTTACTTTGTGCTAGGTATGTAATGTATACTAAATCATATTTTTGTGAGTTACTATAGTTTATTTGTGTCCATTATGTAGATCAGTAAACTGAAACAAAGAAGGTAATTTGCCCAAGGTCTCTTAACTAGAGTCAGACCCCGAACCCTGGCAAGCTGGCTCTAGAGTCTGTGCTCATATCCATGACAGTACATCACCTCTCAAGCTTGGACAACAGCTAGGATTGCTCCAGGATTGGGAAGTCAAAGGAGGAGAAAATTTCAGAAAAAGAATGTGGTTAACCAATGGATCCTGAAGGCTTTTTTCGGAGAGGTTGAGAAAGACAACCTATATTGGAGATCTGAAAATTGTAAAATAGCAGGTGTCTTTGAAAAATTATTTCAATGAAGTGGGAAAAGCCAAGCCAGAGTTTGAAAGGTTAAGACGGTGTTTCTCTGTTGGTCTTTAGAACATGTGATTCAGAATCACCCTGTGTTTTCCTTAAAATTTCAAATTCCCTGGGTATGCATTCCAAGCTCCTTTAATTGGGATTCTCCAGTAACAGAAGAAATAGAAAATCAATAAGAGGGAAAGGAAGAGACAGAGCAATGAGATGGTCATGGTCTAATTTGCATACTTCATTCAGCAGCAAAAGCTCTGCTCTAGAGGCATTTTAGTGACCATCTGTTTTTATTTTAACATGTGCTGAGGAAAGATGAATTGCAAACCCAAGAGACTAATCAAAGTGTTTTCTTGTTATATTTTCAGCAATGTTTCAGGGACTCTCATAGATCTACAAGCCATGAAACCAAATGTTTACCTCCCTCTAAATCTAGTTCTGGTGGTTGTGAGTGGGTTCTGAACATTGTAGGTAATTTGAGGAACAGATAATCCATCTGTGCAAGGGCAGGAGGGTTTTATGTACACCACAGTTTGCATCTGCTCTTGCTCTTTTGTTTGGCATTCTGACCATGAAATTTTACAACTTAATCATGAAAGAGTGTCCAAGTGTATATATTTATCCCAAACTACTTCCTTCAGCACTATTTTGTATGTTTTTCTTTTTTCTTTTTATATCTTCATTTGTTGAGAATGCTGTCTTCATATGGTGGTAATATTTTCTCCTAGAAATACATTTACATTTTTTTTATTTTATTGTGTTATATTAATCACCATACATTGCATCATTAGTTTTTGATGTAGTGTTCCATGATTCATTGTTTGCGTATAACACCCAGTGCTCCATGCAGTACGTGCCCTCTTTAATACCCATCACCAGGCTAACACATCCCCTGACTCCCCTCCGCTCTAGAACCCTCAGTTTGTTTCTTAGAGTCATTTACATTTACATTTTTACCTGAAAAATACTTACTATATAATTGTCAATATTTGTTGATGGCAAGTGTTCTGTAATGTCTCTTTTACTTTTTACCTTAAACAGCCACATATGTGCTAGAGTCCCTATTTCCAGAATATTCTTCTGTGCAATAGATTTACTGATAAGAGGTCTTAGTTTTTTTCTTTTCATTTCATCTCCTGTCTAAAATTCAAGGCTTATATTTATAAATTGATTTTTACCCTGAGCTAAGTGAATACTCTTTTGACTACTGGTAACTTTCCTATGTTTAATTCATCCATTATTAAATGTAAAAGAAACTCAAAAAAATATCAATAACAAACTATATTATTTTTATTTTATTTCAACAAACATGGAAGAACCTCTGCTACCGTCATTTTTTATCAAGACAGTAAGAGGTTTAGAATTATACTCAGTTATTAATCTCAAAATTCATTTTTTAAATGCTGAAAAATCACAATTTTATGAGTAGTGGAAATGTTTTCACTATTTAAATCTTTTATTCAAGAGGTCAGATTTTGAGATAATAAATTAGAATAGTGTCAGAACAACCTAAGACATCTTATAGGTACTCAATAAATATTAATTTATTATAATCCTGTCAGACACATTTACTCAACTATTCAAGGACCCTGTTTGCTAACATGACTAATGAAAGTGTTACAGTGTTCATAATTCCTGCTATCAGGCTTTTATTCCTACTGTCATAAAATATTTTTCCTTCTTAAATAGAATTTCCTTAAGAAATTTCTTTAGTTCTAGAAATATCTTAATGTACAGTATTCTCACTATTATAAGCATCAGGGCCCATTTTAACTACATGGTATAGAAATAGGTGGAAATTTAAAAATCAAAGTGAAGATCCCTACATTCAATATATCTGATCCTGAAATGATTTCTTTACCAAACTATCAATGATATTGTCATTGCCATCACGTACTAAGGTGGATTGACTTATTTCATGATGCTTACAAATGTCTTTTCCTTGATATACTATTTAATGACTGCCTTTATTAACTTAATATAAAAGCCCACCACCAAATATCATATGTTATAATTTCTCTGAGATTCAATTGCAATAAAATTGTATTAACCAAACAGCATACTCAAAAAACAAATAACATATTTCTTTTTTTAAATTTTTTTATTGTTATGTTAATCACCATACATTGCATCATTAGTTTTTGATGTAGTGTTCCATGATTCATTGTTTGTGTATAACACCCAGTGCTCCATGCAGAGCGTGCCCTCTTTAATAGCCA
>NW_027397063.1:127516473-127572565 GCF_003265705.2 Callorhinus ursinus | reverse complement strand
CCATCCCTCCCACCCCGCCCTCCAGCAACCCTCAGTTTGTTTCCTGAGATTAAGAATTCCTCATATCAGTGAGGTCGTATGATACATGTCTTTCTCTGATTGACTTATTTCACTCAGCATAACACCCTCCAGTTCCATCCACGTCGTTGCAAATGGCAAGATCTCATTCCTTTTGATGGCTGCATAATATTCCATTGTGTATATATACCACTTCTTCTTTATCCATTCATCTGTTGATGGACATCTTGGCTCTTTCCACAGTTTGGTTATTGTGGACATTGCTGCTATAAACATTGGGGTGCATGTACCCCTTCGGATCACTACATTTGTATCTTCGTGGTAAATACCCAGTAGAGCAATTGCTGGATCGTATGGTAGCTCCATTTTCAACTTTTTGAGGAACCTCCATACTGTTTTCCAGAGTGGTTGCACCAGTTTGCATTCCCACCAACAGTGTAGGAGGGTTCCCCTTTCTCCACATCCCTGCCAACATCTGTCATTTCCTGACTTGTTAATTTTAGCTATTCTGACTGGTGTGAGGTGGTATCAAGAAATCCAAATAACATATTTCTTTTAACATCATTGGAAGAGGGGTGCTCTTTGTTTCCTTTGGAGATATGGCCTTAGTAATCCAACAGTTGAAGGATTTTGAAAATTTAAAGCAGAATAAAGTGATCTAAAGTATTTCTGAGTTATTTATTATTATGAACAGTACCACATATTTGTTTATCATATGTAATTCAGGGAAGTCTTAAAATTAAATTAAAAATTTAATTAAAAATTTAATTAAAATTAAAGCAGAATAAAGTGATCTAAAGTATTTCTGAGTTATTTATTATTATGAACAGTACCACATATTTGTTTATCATTTGTAATTCAGGGAAGTCTTAAAATTAAAGAAGGTATAGGGGAAAACTGGAAGTGAGACAAGAAGTCCCAGGGAGGTAAGATATATTAGAGATGTTTATAGAAGCATCAAGGTCTAAAGAAACTTAGCTCATACTTCATTTAGAACTCACTCCAGAATAGTTCTACTTTGGTGAGTTTGTGACAAGTAAAGGGATAAGAAAAAGATGGCTTAGGTTGCACACTAGAGCTTTGCTTAGTTCTCTTCTGATGGAAGGAGAAACTCAGATATTTCCCTGTGTCTCCACATGGTGAAGTCATACATAACTGAATTGCTTTGGGGTCTGGCATGGGAAGAGGCAGGGAATGCCCACATGCTAGACTTGGTTTTGCACATCCTAGACTTGGTTTTGGTTTGATGAGGTAGCAGAGACTCAAAGTGGTGTGTAGCATTAACATGAATCAATATAAGGTCAGGTTAGCCAGGCAGATATTCTTGTTCCTCTTCTAGATAGAAATAAAATGAGTTTCAGTTATAATAACAGAACTTTAGCAGTGTGCATGGTAGAATACCTTAAGATGGGTACCCGACCAACTGCACCCCAATCGACATCAACCAGCAGATTTTCAGAAACCATCATCATGGTGCCAGAGATCACCCTTACTCCAAATTTGTTCGGACTTGCTCCGATACCAAAATCTTCTTGGACAGGAACAGAGGAAACAGATTAAGTTGAAAGACAATATTAAAACTGAAAGTGACTGAATTACCCAAATAGGAACATTTGAATCAATACACAGAGAGAGCTACTATGATTAGCACATTTAGATATTAATTTGTAACTCTGCTACGACTCCCATATGGTACTTTTTCTACCTCTAGTTGTGCAGTCTTGCTCTCTTAGTTCTCAGATTGATTTCTTGGGTGTCCAAAATGATTTGATGTTTATGTAGCTGTGTTCGGGGGATGAGGCAAGCCTAGAGTACCCCTTCTCCTCTGCCATCTTAACTCTGCCTCCAGAGATGTGTGGTATAGTTGACCCTTGAACAACATGGTTTTGAACTGTGTAGGTCTACTTATATGTGCATTTTTTTACACTACAGTACTATAAGTGTATTTTCTCTTCCTTATAACTTTCCTAATAACATTTCCCTTTCTCTAGCTTACTTTATTGCAAGAATACTGTATATAATAAATATAACATATAAAACATGTGTTAACCAACAGTTTATGTTATCAGTAAGGCTATGAGTCGTTAGGTTTGGGAAAGTCAAAAGTTACACATAGATTTTTGATTGCACAGGGGGTTTGTGACCCTAAAATTTATATTGTTCAAGGGCCAACTGTATTTGTCTGTGTCTGATTTATTTCACTTACATAGTGTCCTCTAGGTTCATCCATGTTGTCTCAAATAGCAGGACTTCCTTGTTTTTTAAGGCTGAATCATATTTCATTCTATATTTATATCCAGACATATAATATTCCATTGTATATATAATCCAAATGCATACACATTTTCTTTATTCATTCTTCTGTCTACAACACTTAGGTTTTTCTATATCTTGGCTATCGTGAATAATGCTGCAAAGAACATAGGAGTATACATATCTCTTTGAGGTACTGATTTCATTTCCTTTGGTCATATACTCAGAAGTGGAACTCCTGGATTGTATGGTGGATGGATCCAAAGAGACCCACATGGAGACACTTAATAATCAAACTGTCAAAAGTTAAAGAGAGAATTTTGAAAGCAAGAGAAAAGTCACTTGTATTCAAGGAAGCTCCCATAAGATCATTAGTGGATATTTCAGCAGAATCCTTGAAGAACTGAAGGGAGTGGTATGTATAGTCAAAGTACTGAGAAGAAAAAGACCTGCCAACCAAGCTGCTATACGTGGCAAACTTGTCCTTCAGAAGTGAAGGAAAGATAAAGACAAATAAAAGCTGAGGGAGTTCATCACCACTAGACCTGCCTTACAAAAAAAGTTAAAGAGAACTCTTCATAACTTACAATAACAGCAGTGGGTAATGATTTTTAAATTTAGTATAAAAGTTAAAAGACAAAAGTGCTAAAAATAACTATAACTGAATTATATCTAAATAGATATAAATTGGGAATCACTCTTTCCCTTCAGTGCTCCCCAAATGGTGGATTTTTAGTCCCCTGTGAGAAAAGCCTTCCCAGGAGTCTCAATGTTCAGTCACATCATCTCCTGAGGGATCCACCCCACACACGCTTTATACATGATTGGGTAGGTCTGTATTTTTACATGGAGTACAGCTCAGATTAAGTTAAAACCTCCAGTAGTTATATTTACTTAAATTTTGTTCTGGATTCTCCTTTTGAATGTTTAATATATTTTAAAAACTAACATGTAGGTTCACAGCAGGCTTAAGTCATGTTTTAACCACTGTCTCTATTCTTCTGTAGTTTAATGTGTTAGCAGACTAATTGGGTTAGTGGCCTGGAGGAAGAAATTAAAAATATTTATCTCCTACTTAATACTCAATGCAATGGGCATGCCTTCTATGTAAATTCCTGTTCAGAACCTAGGGGAGAAGAAAAGTAAGCATGAATTTTCACCACTAATTATTTTTTTTTAAGATTTTATTTATTCATGAGAGACAGAAAGAGAGAAAGAGAGGTAGAGGGAGAAGCAGGCTCCCAAGGAGCAGGGAGCCCGATGCGGGACTCAATCCCAGGACCCTGGGATCATGACCTGAGCTGAAAGCAGATGCTTAACCATCTGAGCCACCCAGGCGCCCTTCACTACTAACTGTTGATTTTAAAAATCCCCAAAAAACCTTTTTTCCTACTTTTATGTTTCTGGGGATGCTATTCCAAGTATCTAACACTTGATTCCTTTAGGTAAAATCTAATTCGAACACAACTTTTCAACTGAGAAATGTTTATTTTAATAAAACAATAAAACTAATGTGCATATAATATACACGCATATAACAATTACTGCATAGTTTTGAACCTAGGGCCCTGTGTGAACATGTAGAAAAAGATGGAAATATGGTTATTATGAAAGGAGGATCTCCCTAAACTAAGATTTATTTTTCAGTTGCTAATTTGTTTTCAGTTCCTCCTAATTTTTTGTGGCATTATTTACCTTACCTATTTAATGAGATTCTTGACAGAAGCAAATGAAGTAATGTAGGTGGAGGTATTTCAACAATCTCTTTTTCGTACAAAGAAATAAATTTTAATTAGTTATTTCTTGGAAGTATCTCTGAATTATTTGAACATAAAGTCTCCAAGAATTTAATAGGAACTTAATTCCACATTAAAAACTGAAGTAAAAGTCAGGGGAATAAACCCTGAGGGTTTGTGAAATCTCTGGAATACTTCTTACAAAAATTACCCATCACTCTGTAGTAATTAGCACTGATAACATCAAAGCCAAAACATTTCAGACTTAGGGACAGTCAGGAGGAGAAGAGATGGGGAAAGTGCATTGTCTTTTGCAGGTAGCTTGAGAAAAGAGGCAAAATGAGCCATGGCAACTGTGAGAAGGAGGGTGCCCAGAGAGAACCCCTAGGACTAGACAAATTTTTTTTGACAATTAGCCTGCATCTGAGATGTGAACCCAGGTAGTTGAATTGGCAGATACTTATATTTGGGGCTTCTGTATTAGTGGTCCCAATCAGCCTCACCTGAGTACTTGGGTACACCCAGTTCTTGATGGCCTACCCCAAATTTATTGAATCAGAAACTTGGTGGTAGGCTGAGCAATCTGTGTCTTAAAGAGCCCTTCACATGCTTCTGGATGCAGGCTCAAGTATGAGAATCACTGCCCTCTGTCATAAATACATCTTAGAAGCAATAATTTTAGGATAAAATAAAGTAACCTACATATTTAGTGCATGCATGCAATAAAATAAGTGTTAGCTATAATTATAGTTAGTCCTTGTGAAACCTATAATCAGCTGGCAGAAAAGTAAAGATTGGAAAAGTATATAGGCAAAGAGTTTTAAGACTTAGAGTGTTCTTATAAAAATAGTTCAGAGACCCCCCTCATACTGTGACCTGCGTACAAGTCAACTGGGGATTGCAAATGCAGATTCTGATTCAGACAGGTCAGGGGCAGGGTCTGAGATTCAACATTTCTAACCAGCTCCCAGGTAATGCTATTGCTACTAGTCCTGGGACCACACTTTGAGTAGCAATGATCCGGTGTGTAACTCCTTTTACTTCTACTTCACAATTCTTTGCAACCCCCAAAGCAATATGAAGCAGAAGTTTGTGTATTCATAGGAAAGCCAAAGAATAGGTGAGTAGCAAGATGGGATGCTCTGGAGTTCATGTGATCTACTCTCTTGAAGTGTAGCTTTTGTTTATTTTTCTTTTGGAAGCAATTTAATGGTTCTTAGAAAAGAGAGTTTGGAAAGTTGCCATAAATTCCTCAAGTTTTATGATCATTTCCCATTGATTTCATAATTTCAAAGGGATCCCAGACTGCTGGACTAAATAAAGGTCAGACAGATGCATTGGATAAGCCATGTATAACTACCACCATGTAGATCTTACTTTGCAAAACCATCTGGAACAGTCCATGCTTCAGCTTAGCTTAGTAAACCTTACACATGTAATTTTCAAAAGCAGCTCCTTTTTGGGGGGGAGTTTGTTTTCTGAAGCTAAACTTAGTTTTAATTGTTGACTCATATACATAGATTCTTGGTTTGTAGCCACATAGCTGACACAAAAGGGAATTTCTTTTTAAGAGTTGTGTTTAGGGATGCCTGGGTGGCTCAGTCAGTTAAGTGTCTACCTTCAGCTCAGGTCATGATCCCAGGGTCCTGGGATCGAGTTCTGCATCAGACTCCTTGCTCAGTGGGAAGTCTGCTTCTCCCTCTGCCTGCCACTCCCCCTGCTTGTGCTCTCTCTCTCTCTCTGATAAACAAACAAATAAATAAAATCTTTAAAAAAAACCTGTTTAATTGTGGTCAGCCCCTTCTGCAGTTTTGAGGGTTTTCCAAGAAATAATGGAAGATACGGTCTACACTTTAATAGAGGAAGCTGGGTGGTATTGAGTAAATGGTTCTGTTCTTTAACCAAAACAGTTAACTATTTATTTATTTTTTTAATTTTTAAAATTTTATTATGTTAGTCACCATACAAATACATCATTAGTTTTTGATGTAGTGTTCCACGATCCATTGTTTTCATATAACACCCAGTGCTCCATGCAGTACGTGCCCTCCTTAATACCCATCACCGGGCTAACACATCCCCCCACCCCCCTCCCCTCTAGAACCCTGTTTGTTTCTCAGAGTCCATAGTCTCTCATGGTTCATCTCTCCCTCCGATTCCCTCCCGTTCATTTTTCCCTTCCTTCTCCTACTGTCCTCCATGCTCTTCCTTATGTTCCACAAATAAGTGAAACCATATGATAATTGACTTTCTCTGCTTGACTTATTTCACTTAGCATCATCTCCTCCAGTCCTATCCACGTTGATGTAAAAGTTGGGTATTCATCCTTTCTGATGGCTGAGTAATATTCCATTGTATATATGGACCACATCTTCTTTATCCATTCATCTGTTGAAGGGCATCTCGGCTCTTTCCACAGTTTGGCTATTGCGGACATTGCTGCTATGAACATTGGGGTGCACACGGCCCTTCTTTTCACTACATCTGCGTCTTTGGGGTAAATACCCAGGAGTGCAATTGCTGGGTCACAGGATAGCTCTATTTTTAATTTTTTGAGGAACCTCAACAGTTAACTATTTAAAAGGGTGGTATGACAGACCAGAAATAACACCTCTTATTTATGTAGAATCCATTTAAATGAAAGAGTTTTCAGTGTTTCTGGACTCTGCTGTTTTAGGCCCAGTAAATTTGTATTTAATTGGATTTGATAGCTCCATCATGCATGACTGAAGACAAATTTATAAAGCACAAATTCTAACTCAGTTGAGTTTCCTTGAATTCTATGGTTTTATATTAAGGTTGTTATACAAATTTTATACAATTGGAATTCTATTCATGAAACTCTTAGTCTAAAGTGATATTGAATAATAAGAATAAGCTATATTCAAACTACATTTTTCTATTAAACAGTCGTAAAACAATTACCACAGAAATGTAACATTTACTCAATGTCAGCCTCAGAAACACTGGTTTTCAATCCCCATCTCTCTGGTCAAACTACTTCTTTGTTGAAGCCCCGATTGTCAGCAGCTCCAGGCTTCCATTTTCTCAACTCCAAGCCCAGAAAAAATAGTCCCTTTTTCCTAGTTATTACAGGAAAAAGCCTCATTTATCAGTGAATTCTATGGCAGATGCAGGGCTAGGGATTTGGTGAGTAGGATCTAGAGTCAACCCTGACTAACTGTGGAGGAAGTATTTCCTGAAAGGAGGTAACTGAAAAATTGCAATTTTAAAGCCCTATGAGGAATTATAGAGATTTAAAGGATAATAAACACTAGCTAAGCTCTTGCATGGACCAAGAATAAAATCTGCTTTTCCAAAAATTTTTGTGGGAAAAATCACATAATCTCTACAAACTCAAAAAGGGTACTTTGGCCTATAATACAATTTTTAAAAATTTTAATTCCGATATAGTTAACCTACAGTGTTATATTAGTTTTAGGTGTACTATATAGTGATTCACAGGTTGTATACATTACTCACTGCTCATCAAGATAAATGTACTTTTTTAAAAAATTATGTTATGTTAATCACTCTACATTACATCATTACTTTTTTATTATATTAATCACCATACATTACATCATTAGCTTTTTAAAATTTTTTATTGTTATGTTAATCACCATACATTACATCATTTGTTTTTGAGGTAGTGTTCCATGATTCACTGTTTGCGTATAACACCCAGTGCTCCACGCAGAACGTGCCCTCTTTAATACCCATCACCAGGCTAACCCATCCTCCCATCCACCTCCCCTCTAGACCCTTAGTTTGTTTCTCAGAGTCCATCGTCTCTCATGGTTCCTCTTCCCCTCCGAATAAATGTACTCTTAATCCCCTTCACGTCTCTCACCCATCCCCCACACAATTCCCCTCTGGTAATCATCAATTTGTTCTCTGCAGCTAAGAGTCTGTTTTTTGATTTGTTTCTCTGTTTTTCCTTTGTTTGTTTTGTTTCTTACATCTCATGTATGAGTGAAATCATATGGTATTTGTCTTTCTCTGACTGACTTACTTCACTTAGCGTTATACCTTCTAGCTCTATCTATGTTGTTGCAAATGGCAAGATTTCATTCTTGGCCTGTAATAGATTCTAAATGTGTCTCTTAAAACATCAGATAATAGTGCTTGCTTCAGCAGCAGGCAGCACATATACTAAAATTGGAACCATACAGAGATTAGCATGGCTCCTGCACAAGGGTGACACTCAAATTCATGAAGTGTTCCATATTTTAAAAACAACAACAACAAAAACAAACAAAACAATACCCATCGGGTTGTAGCCTCAGTTTTATATACCTTGTAGGCAGGATTTGGCCGATTGTTTGGATTTTAAAATAATTTGAACTTTTGCTAAGAAAAATTTTTTTTAAGATTTTATTTATTTATTTGACAGAGAGACACAGAGAGCAAGCATGAGAAGGAGCAGGGGCAGAGGGAGAAAGAGAAGCAGACTCCCAGCTGAGCAGGGAGCCTGATGTGGGGCTCGATTCCAGGACCCTGGGATAATGACCTGAGCTGAAGGCAGACACTTAACTGACTGATCCACCCAGGTGCCCCAGAAAATTAATTTTTTGAACATGGAAACATTATATTGCTTGTTGTCCTTTCATAAGTGTATATTTTAATATTTAGCATTTAGGAGAATACTTTTTTTTTATCATAAAGGAGAACCCTACTAATAGGTAGCCTTAGTTTTAATTTCACATTATTCCCCCAAAAGGAATAATATGAATATCAAGATCTATCACATTCTGACCTCTTCAAAAATTCCATCCAAGACTCTTATTAATAGTACTTGACTGGGTGATATACACAAACAATGAATCATGGAACACTACATCAAAAACTAATGATGTAATATATGGTGATTAACATAACAATAAAAAATAGTACTTGACTATTAGGGGTGCCTGGGTGACCCAGTCAGTTTAAGCAACCGACTCTTGCTTTTGGCTCTGGTCATGACTTCAGGGTCGTGAGATGGAGCCTCACATCGGGCTCCATGTTTGGCACAGAGTCTGCTTGAGATTCTCTCTCTCCCTCTCCCTCTGCCCCTCCCCTTGCTCATTCTCTCTCTCTCTCTCTAAATAAATAAATAAAATCTTAAAAATTGTACTTGACTAACTAGTTTGTTTGCTATAGTATAAATATTAGTTTGCTAATACTACACACACATAGTCTATTCTATGTTAATTTTTTGTTTGGTGGGCCAAATTATATAGTAGACTTTTATGTTATTTCAGCATACTTGTTACTGTTCTCATTAATTACAATGCTGTTATTATTCAGAACTTTTAATTGCAAATGTCAGAAAAACTGACTTAAAAGGGGAGTATATTAACTCATTTAATGAAAAGTTGAAGGTGGAAAGAATGGGGTGTGTGTGGTTTTATGCACAGCAGTACTTAAGGGCACAGCCTCTGTTGTCAGTATGTCCTCTTTCTGCTATTTACTAGCTATGATATTGCACACTTTACTTAAGGTCTTTTGACTCCAATTTTCTTGGCTGTGTAATGTATATAATAATGTCATCTTGTTTTGAGTGTTGTATTAATGGGCATGAGGTTCTTAGAATGAGACCTGAAAGATAGAAAGCATGCAGTAGCACCATAAAGAGTCCATTTACCAGTCTCCATTTCTCAGGGTGAGTTTTCCTCTCTATTGATAACACCATCCTTACCAGCAACTCAAGGCTTCCATTTTCCCAACACTAAGTTCAGCGAAAGAAAATATCCCTTTCCTAGTTATTACAGTAAAATCCTCAGGGTAACATTCACTAAACTGATTGGGTTATGTTCAGTCCCCTTGGCCAGAAAGCATATGTCCTGCTCTGATAAGCCAGCTGTGGGACACATGCCCACTCTTGGAACTGGATTCAATCCAGCACAGTGATGGAGTAGGGGCTGGTGGTTTTGCAAGGAAAATTGAGGTTCTCTTACCAGAAGGGAAGGAAGTAGATTTGGGTAAGCAGGAATAGCAACTGTTTATTTTTAGTTCTTTGAACTTTGATTCTAACACTTTTTTTATATTTGTTCTAAGTTGTTTGGTCCCTTTCTAATCACAAGCATTTACAAAATAGCAATAGGAAAATTTACTACTGTAATTTTAATTCACTAAACTATTTAATTCACTAACCATAAATGAAATACAGATTCACTAACAGCTAGGATTTAGCTTTTAGTTACCAAAATGTCTTGTTTGAAAAACACTCTCTATTGTTTTTCTTATCTCCTTTTAATAGTGAAAAACGAAAGTCTCCCAAAAATAAACAGAAAAACCCAGAAAGTAAAAATCTTCATATAATGTGCTTGCTTCACAATTTATAAGAAATTCTAGACACTGGCTTACGGATCCTCTTATTTTATCACATTATCATTAAGATGTATTATTTTGGTCTATTTTGCAGCCTAGTGTTTTATTCATCTAAATTATTCTATGAAGATTTTTTTCAATGTTGCACAAATTTTTAGGTTTAAAGTGTCAGGAAAACCAGAATGTCAGAATTAACATGATCTAAATGTAATCGTAAAATACTTTGTCATCTGCTTATTCATTCATTTAACAAATATTATAGAGAACCTCTTGTTTGCCGGGCAAAGATCTTTGCTGTCATGGAGTTTATAATTTGGTAAGTAGAGAGAGACAATAAAAGTCTGTATCATAAAAAAGCAAATTATAATACAGTGTCAGTATAGTATAATGTAGTATGGGGACAATGTAGATTTTATTTTAGGTACTCAGTGTGATTTATTTCAGTCTCAAGCTTGAAGACAGCAGGGAAAGTCATAGAAAAAATTTATTTTGTCTAACCCATTGTTATAGCCTTTTGGTTTATAACAGTTAATCATATTAATGGAGAACTCCTGTGGACTGCTTGTACTTTTAGCATGCTTAAGTAATAGTAAATAAAATAATTCTAACTGGAGCTATTTCTCAAATATTACTGTTTATTCTATTTAAATGAAACATTTTAGAAATGTTTGATCCGATCCTAAAAATAAAATTGAATCCTTCCTCCTTTTTTAGTAAACCAGATGATTCTCCCTCAGGCTAATTAATGCTTTCCTCGAATGCTCACAGGGGTCCATAAGCACCTTTTTTCACTGTGCTCATTGTAGTCCACAGTTTGCTTTGTTTCAGTCATGTGTGCATGTCCTGGTCATCTGTCTTGAAGGTCACTGCTCCATTCTCCCTTCACTGAATAGCCAGACTCTTCAGGCACATGTTTCTAGCACTGGATTTCTTTTGCTCTAACATCTATAGCAAGTCTATCTGTGGTTTACCCCAGCTGGGATGATTTTACTGCTTTATTGGGGAAAAATGTTCTCTTCTCTCTCATCTCCAACTACCTGGAGGTTTATCTCCCTCCAGCTTTCCTATTGACTTGGACCTAGAGGCCAGTGTGGTCAGTGAATTAACAGTACTCCTTGCTGGGGAAACATTGGCCTGTAAACCCCACTTTTAGGCTCTCTAACACTCTGGATCATTATTAGTACCTGGTCTAAATGCAGAGTGACTGAATCTTTATTCTTATAAATGTGTTCTTTATGTCTGAATTTTTCTCTCCTAACCCCTTGTCCCCACATGATCAAGGATAGTTTTTGAAACTCAAAACCCATAAACTGCATTTATTTGTTCTTTTTGTCCTATCCCTCGCTTTAAACATAAATCTGGGGATGCTACATAGAGTAGGAGGACATAGCCAGAAAAGAAGCCTAAAATTATATTTCAGAAAAAGTATTCTGCCTGACTAACTTCTCTACTAGACACTGAGTTCCCTTCATAAGTGAAGAATCTTGTCTAGTAAGGAGAGGGAGCATGATGTATTTCAAAGAGCAGGGGTTTAAAGACAGGGGGCCTTGTATTCAAATAAAGTTCTGTTTGCAAGCTCTGAAGATTTCGGCTTTTTTAATTTCTTAGCCTCTGTAATTTCAACATTAGATCACACAATGACAGCTGTATTCCATGGTGGTTGTGAGGAATAGGGAAAAATATATATATATAAAGAATAAAATGTAACATTCACTCATTAAAGAAGGTGTGTCATAGTTGCTAATATTCAAAGAAATTTCTCTAGTACTAGTTCAGATTTCATATATATATATACATATATATAATCATGACTTTAAATGAAATTGTTTAATGAAGGAAAGCATGATGTTGAATAAGAATTTTTTGAGAAAGTAACTTACTAATCATATATATGGATGTCCATTGCATCATTATGGGTAACAATATGAAAATTTAATAAATCTAAATGTCTATCATTAGGGAAATATTTAAAGACAAGTCACAGAAGAATATGCGTCATAAGATCTAAGCTCAGCAAATTATCTGCCAGAATGTGTATGCAAGTGGTTAGAAATAGATCTGGTTGCATACATAGGGAATAGTACAGTTGTTCTTTCTGGGGATCATAGAAGGTTTGGAGTATGAAAATGTCCTGAACTCTACTTTGTATCTATCTTTGTTTTAACCTTAATGCATAAAACACATGCTATATTAAATGAATTTCTCCCTCTCCCTATAAATTTCATTATCACTGTCATCATTCATTAACCCCAGAGAAAGCAAGTGACACACTCAAACTGGCAGACTGTGAGAAGGGAAATCTGATAATAGTGAGCAAACATCTAATAGTGAATGATCACCACCACCATTCATGACAGAGTTGAGGGCAGAGAGCTTTTAGGAACCCAGGGCAGGGAAAATCCTATGGAAAAGGCTATTCTGAGACTTGTGCCTCTTGACACAGTTAGACCCAGGTGACCTCCAGGGAGAGAACTGGGAAATAAAACATTACAATGCCCTTGACCTCACTGACCTCATTCATCTCTGCTGCTCCCATCTCCTACTGGGGCTCTCCTTTGGCTGAAGGCTGCCAGGAAATAAGGACACCCATGGAGGGAGATGGCCTGCCTGATAAGTTTTTCAGGTTGGAGAACAGAGTAGAGAAGGATGGAAAGAACAGCTACAGAATAAAACAAATGTCATAAATGAGAATTTAAACAAATGTTTATATGTACACTTGACTCTTGAACAGCATGTGGGTTAGGAACATGGAGCCCCCCTGCACAGTTAAAAATTCACATATAAATTTTGACTCCCCCCAAAACTTGACCACTAGTAGCCTACTGTTGACATGAAGCCCCGATAACATAGTTAACATATATTTTGAATGGTATATGTATTATATCCTGTATTACAATAAAGTAAGCTAGAAAGGAAAAAATGTTAAGAAAATCATAGGAAGAGAAAATACATGTATAGTACTGTACTGTATAAAAATCTGCATAAGTGGACACACACAACTAAATTAATTTATAGATGCATTTTGTTCATAATTTCATCATAACTACCACATTTTATGGTTTGATTTGGTTTTCCATCACTAATTTAAATTTGGCCATTTTTAGACTAAGAAGAATGGCTATGGAGAGAAAAACAAAGGAAAAAACAGTTAAATTTGAAATGAAACCCAAAGAATAAAATTCACAAAACACATAAACTTGTAATAAAAAACTAATAAAAACAAAACAAAACTAGTAAAAAAAAACACAAATAAACCAAACAGTTTTGTTTAGTTAAAAAAAATTACTAAAAAAGACAAGTAAAACCCTTATTGAAAAAAAACATAGTATGAAAACCAAACAAACAAATGACCAAAAAAACCCCACAATATTACTGTGGGCTAAACATTTTACCAAAAATAAAGCCATTTCCTAGGGTAGGCTTGGGTGTTCTCCAAGTTTCCTTCAAGACTTAAGTCTTTTTGTGCCTGAGAATTGTAGTATTCTCATGTTTCAGTTACTCCAAATAAGCTGTCAACCTGATGATGCTTTTTAGCTATCTGTAAAATTGACTGTCATTTAACCATGAGTTTTGTGGATAAATGTTGAAATGCAGTCACTCAATGTCTTTTGAGCTATACATGTTTAAGAGGCCATAATATACCACAAGGCAAGGAGTACCAGCTTTGGGGATAAAGAGATCTGAAATTGGCTAGGCTAATTGTATGTCCTTGGTCAAGGTATTTACTATTTCTTTTCTTTTTCTTTCTTTCTTTCTTTTTTTTTTTTTAAGATTTATTTATTTATTTGACAGAGAGAGAGTGGGTGGAGAGGGAGAGAGAATCCTAAGAAGACTCTGTGCTGAGCGCAGAGCTGGTCACGAGGCTCCATCTCACAACCCTGAGATCACAACCTGGGCCAAAACCAAGAGTTTTGGCTACTGCCTATGCCACACGTGCCCCAGGCCATTTACTATTTCTATGCCTTAGTTTCCTCAACTGTAAAACTGAGACGTGAGGAACAACTTGGGCCACTGTAATTTCACTGAGCTAGCACATAATAAGTGTTGGGGCAAAATGCATGTTCCACACAGGTAGCTTTTCTTTCCTGGATATGCGGTCCTCCTCTGGTTCCCCCAGGCACAGTGCTTTCAGTTCTTAATCTTATTCTTGTCTCCAGAAGGTGAATGGCAGACCAGTAAACTATTGCTACTCTTATCAGAGAGGCCCTGGAATGCTCAGATTCACCAGGCTGAGTTCTAAGCATTTTGTACTTTACATGACAGTGCTTTCCCTCCGTTGGTACAAATAACTGGGAGTTGGTCTCCTTAAGCTCAGGAAGTTCAGCAAATTGAAAAAAGTGCCTAGGATTCCTGCTCTGTTTTTGCCCAAGATGTAAACAGATCAAGATATAGAACAAAGTGGGTGGGGAACTAATTCATATACTTTAAAAATGTATTTGTTTTAAGTATTAAGTTATTCTTTTGGGGGGTCTTTTTGTTCTATTAGATGATTTCAAGAGAAAGAAAATATGTTCTTTGAGAACTAGTCTTGCCAGTGGGTTTTTAAAATAATGAAATATTGTTTTGGGTCTGTTAATTATACTACCCTACAAAGAACAGGTGACTCTTTGTATTTCTATATAAAGCATTCAAAGAAGTTTTTAATTTTCTTCTGAAGTGTTTTTTAATTTCTTTAGAAGTCCAATAAACCTCTCTTATATTTTTAAATAATTAAATATGTTGCTCTCTAAATATTTGGCTTACAAGTGCATGAGAGCACACCTTTTAATCGCTGAGTATTTATTATATTGTAAATTGCTCAGGACTTGAATCCTGGTGGCCTTGTTGTACAATTTGTGTTTACATTCAGCAATTATATAAGCTTCAGTATACCTTATTTAATATAAACCAAACTAGTATACCTTATTTACTGTAAACCTCAAAATATAGATGATTAAAGAAATGAGATATTGTCCCATTTGTCCTCTGGGAAAAATGTAGCTAACAACACCTAGCACACCCCCCTCCTTCTCTTGGCCTTCAAGAAATTAATTTTAGAAAAAGCAACATCCTAAGGTTGCGTTTCTACAAATTTATCAACCTGATTTTTTCCCATATGCATTTTAATTGTTTGTTTTTAAATAATTTAAGACTTACAAGATGTTGCAAAAATAGTACATTTTTATGCACTTTTACCCAACTTTCCCCAGTGATAACATCTATAACCAGAGCACTTTATTAAACCAGGAAATTAGCCTTGCTATAATATGGTTAAACTAGATTTATGTGGTTTGAATCCATTTTTACGTATATTCCTTTTTTTCATTTTGCTTTGTATAGTTCTGTGAAAGTTTATTGAATGGGTAGATTCATATAACCACCACCACAAGCAGGATGTAGAATTGTTTTATCACTACAAAGAAATGCCCAACCTACCTGTAACACTAATCCCTAATTCCCTTTCTCCAACCACTGATCTGTTCTATCACTTAATTTTCAGAATGTTCTATAAATGTCATAATACAGTATATATAACCTTTTCAAATGTCTTTTTTTCATACAACATGAGTGTGATATCCATTAGAGTTGTGTGTTTCAGTAACTCATTTCTTTTTATTGTTGAGTAGATTTCCATTGAAGTTTTTAATTCTGATGATGTCCATGTTATCGTTTATTTCTTTTTTTATGGATTGTGCTTTTGGTGCCATGTCTAAGAACTCTTCGCTAACCCTAGGTCACAAGGATTTCCTCTTATTTTTTCTTCTATTAGTTTTGTAGTGCTATATTTTGCGTTAATAGTTTTGATCCATTTTCAGTTAATTTTTGTATAAAGTATTGGGTTTAGGTCAAGGTTATTTTTGTAGTTTATGTTCTTTTGCCCGTGGGTGTCTAATTGTCCCCAAACTATTTGTTGAGAAGCTAACCATTATTTGTTTTTGCACCTTTATCAAATATCAAGTGATGTGCTTGTGATGGGTCTTCTTCTAGACTCTGTTTTGTTCTATTGATCTATGTGTATATTCTTGCCAATTCCAATGTCCAAATTACTGTAGCTCTATAGTAAGACTTAGTATTGTGTAATGTGGTGACTGAAATTTTATTCTTTTTCAAAATTATTTTAGTGATTAAAGCTTCTTAGTTCCTGTTCCTTTAAATGGTAGACTTGGTTTACCTATATCTGCAAAAATCTTGCTGGGGTTTTGATAGGAATGTGTTAAACCTATAGATAAATTTGGAGAGATTTGACATCTTTACTATGTTGTATTTTCCATTGCATGAACATGGTGTGTCTCTTCATTTATTTAGGTCTTTTTAGTTTTAGCACACAAATTCTGAATATGTTTTATTGGATTTATGATAATTTTTAGGATTGTTGTAAACTGCATGTAAAATTTCTGTTTTCAATTGTTCATTGTTTGTATACAGAAATAAGATTGATGGGTGTGTGTGTGTGATGAACTTGCTGAACTCTTATTAGTTATAGCAGTTTTCTTGTGTATAACTTAAAAATTTCTATATAGCTAATTAGGTCATCTGCAAATAGGCAAGTTTTATTTCTACTTATTGAATCTATATCCTTTTTGTTTGTTTTGCTTGCTTTATTGCACTGGCTAAGATTTGCAGTATGATGTTGATTAGGAGTTAGAAGAGTGACGACCCAAATGTTTGGAAATTTTCTTGTTTTCATTCTGTTTAAGACTTTTAATACGATTCCCTTATGAACAGGGAATATACTTTATATGAGCTTTAGTTATTCTCAATTTGTTGAGGTTGGTTTCATGAATGAATATGTGTGCTTTGTTGATGAATGTTCCCTGTATACTTGAAGAGAATGTGTATTCTGCTGTTCGGTGGCGTTTTTCTTTGTCAGTTAGATTTTGTGGGTTAATGGTGGTATTGAGATCTTTTCTATACTTGCTCATTTTCTGTCTCATAGCTTTAATGATTACCAAAAGAAAGGTTTTGAAGCCCCTAACAACTTTCACTTCTGTCAGTTTTGCTTTCATATATTTTGAAACTCTACTGTTGGATGCATACACTTTAGCATTATTAGATTTTCCTGGTGATTTGACTCTTGGTGATTTTATTTGTTCTGAATTCTTTGTCTAAATATTAATATAGCCCTCCAGCTTTCTTTGATCAGTGCTTATATGTAACTTCTTTTCCTATGCTTTTACTTTTTTTTCTTTTTCCAGCTTTATTGAGATATGTGCATATATCACATTTTCCTTCTCCATTGATCTTTTTAACCCATCTATATTACTATATTTGAAGGGTATTTCTTGTAGATTGTATCTAGTTGAGTTGTTTTTTAATCAATTCATACAATCTGTCTTTATTAGTTTGTTTAAACCATTTACATTTGATGACATTATTGATACCATTACATCGGTCATTCGATTATGTGTTTTCTGTTTGTTCTTTCTGATTTTTCTTTCTGTCCTTCCCCTTCCCTGCCTTCCTGTAGGTTACTGAACATTCTTTTCACTTTCTTATGTGAGCCACTCATGGATCTGCTCAGAAGTTCATATATAGCTTAAAAAATCCCTTTCATCAGCAATATTATCTTGCACAATTCTCCCTTCACTCTATAGTTAGGAGGCGGAGACATGCTGCTCTTTACTGTCATTTACTGAGTTCATGCTGAGGATGATCCACCAGACTTCTCCCCTCCTCTGTAACTGTGGTGTCCATGGAGAAGGGAAACGTGCTGTTTCTACTGTGTTGGTGTAGGGTGGGGAGGGTTAGAAGGATCATTTCTTGAGTTCTGGTCTCTTTCCAGTCATCCTTCTTTTCTCTGTCTTTCAATTGTCTGGTGGTTGCTTTATATATTTGTCCAGGGTTTATAGTTGTACTTAGCAGGAGGAATATGTAGGGTGTTTTTTTTTTTTTAATCTTGCCTCAAACCGGAAATGTGATCTGTAACAAATTTCTTAATCATTTTTATTAATTTAATGTGGCCATTGTACTGTGCTCTAGTATAGTATAAAATAAAAGAGCAGTTTTTTGATTGTTTATATAGCCTTTTTTTCTCTCCTCCTTTCCCTCTCGCTCCACCTCTCCTCATGCATACCCCACATAAAGAGTTCATATTCAGTATTCTGTTCCATAGTCCGTCTGAATTGCTTTTTAAACCTTAGAGTCTTCATTGCTATTGAGTAGGGTATTAAGCAAACTTTATTTGTGGGGATGAAGAAAAAAGGATCTTGAAGATATGAAGTATTTCCCAAAGTCAAAAAATATTTTATTTAAGAATCCAAATCCTTTGTTATCTCTGCCGGGAAAGGATAGAAAGGGAATTTTGAGGGTATTTAAAGACAATAATATAAAAATAACAACTGTTTTATTAAAAGAGATCAATTAATTGCACTTCCAGCTAATAAAACATTTAAGAGATTTCATAAAGATCTAGAATTTTAGTTTTTGGAAGGACTATAGAGATTTTCTAGTCCAATAATTTCATTTTAAAAAGGAACATTTTAAGGCAACTTCACAATATTTATATAGTCTGAATCTATTGTATTATATTTTCTTAAGTTAACAGAGTTTTCAGTGAATAACTTGTATTAGTTAATCTCTTCCTTAAATGTTGAAATATCTTTAACATTTTATACAGGTACATTTTCTGGAATTTCAGAACAGGAAGAAATTATTACTAATTTATTGTAAATATACTTTTAGTGCCTTTTTGATAAGTTACTATTAAAGACATGGGTAAATTATTAGGTTTCTAAAGTATTCATATTTCGTAGGCACCAAATCATTAGGCAATAAGTTCCTGCAATATTAATAAAGACCATTAATTATAATTACTATTCAGTAATACTTCTGCTACAGTTCATCTACAGAGTGTTTTTACAAAACGTATATAATGGAACACTAGTTATACAATATGGTGAGGTACATGTTGAAATAAGTATGTGTTAAGCAATCCATTGTATGGGTCTCACCATCTATTCACTGAAATTTATCTTTATCTTCTTAGTTCTCTCCTTACTTAGCTTGTTACACATTTTACCATTAATATCACTCCCTTCCATATACCCTAAAATTCTTTCCTCTTTTCTTATTTGGTGGACAAATTATCAACTTTGATTAAATCATGCAACTCTCTTTCTACTTCAGATCTGTGCCCATGCAGGTGAACACACACATACACATGAACCCACACACACGTTCATGCTGACTTGTTTCCATAATCACTGACTTCCAGTGGGCTCTCAAGGCTGCTGGGTAATTGCACGATACTTCCCCGGTTATTTTTCTCCTAATCCACTAGACGAATCGTTTCATCCTTTCCCTCGCTCCTCAAACCTTCATAGCCTTCTCCCCATCTTTATTCTTGGCTGATGAATTTGCGTCTTACTTCACTACGGAAATAGACGCATTTAGCAAAGAGCTTCCAGAAGCTCCCTCTGTGGCATCTTACTTCCCTCCATCTATGCTCCTACACAGTGTGCCTTCACTCCTCACTCTGGATGATCACCCATTCTCCTGGCGATGGCCAAGTTCCTGTCCTCTTTTCTAGTCCAGTCAGTCCTGCAGCAGCTCTCCCTATTCTCTCCTGACACATCAATTTTTCATTCTCTGCTAGGTGTTTCCCATCACTCATCAAACATCCTATCTTCTTTCATCTTAAAATTACTCCCCTTGCTTTATTTTCCCTCAGCCCCACTTACCTCTTTCCCTTCATAGAAAACTCCTTGAGAGAATCATTTATTATAGTTCTCTCCAATTTGTTCCTGAATCTATTCCAAACAGGCATTGCTTCCTTCACCTATTTACTCAAACTGTTCTATTCCAGGTTACCAATGATTTCATCCTGATAAATTCCAAGATCAACGCTCAGTCATTATCTTAAGTGACTTATTAGAAAGAGATCACTGTCGTGTTATTGAAAGATTGTCTTCACTAGGCCTCTAACCTACTGGTTTTTCTCCTACTTCCTTACCACACCTTCTCTGTTTGCTGGTTCCTCACCTCCTTGACCTCTAAATGTTGGGGTGTCCCAGGGCTTAGTCTTTGGAAATCTTCTTTATTCTATTTCATTTCCTTGGTGATTCCTTTCAATATCGTACTGTAAGTGCTCTCTAAACATTGGTGATTTCCACTGGAATTGGGAATTCCCAATGGAATTGGTATTTCTGGCCTAGATCTCTTCCCTGAAGTCATATAGCCTTGAGACCCATGTAACCAGTTGCTACTTAAGGCCTTTGTAAATATGTGATAAATAAATTTCTCAAATGTGGCTGGTAAAGAACTGAACTCCTGATCCTCCCTTTTAAGATCTCCTCTTCTCACTTTCTTGACAAGTTAGTATTCTGTTCTGTTCTATTATACCCCTTCTGTCTCATTTCACCCCATCCCATCTTAACCCATCCTTTTCTAGTAACTCAAACAATCTATCCTCAATACATCAGCCAAAGTGTTCCTGTCAAACAGAAGTTCGATTATGTTCCTCCTCTGCTTAAAATGCTCCAGTGGCATTCCATTGCATTTGGAATAAAAGCAAAATCCTTATAGTGGCTTTCAAAGTCCTATATAACCCCCTATTACCTTTCTTTCTTCATTTCTTGCTCCTTTCCCCTTTGCTTATTGCATGCCAGCCATACCAGCCTGCTAGCTCTTTCTCTGATGCAAACTAAGCTTGATTTCACCCCAGGGCTTTTGCATTTGTTGCTGCCTTTGTTTAAAGCATTTTTATTTAGAAAATTGCATGACTCATTTTCTTACCAATTTAGCTCTGTACTGAAATGTCATCATCTCAGTAGACCTTTCTTGGAACTTTCTGCATCCAAATCATGACTATATATATATATATATATATATATATGGATAGACATACTTGCTTTTCTCCTCTTTATGGAAATTATCATCATTTAACCAACCATATATTGTGCTTTTAAAAAAGGAGTGAAATCTTGCCATTTGCAACAACGTGGATGGAACTTGAGAGTATTATGCTGAGCGAAATGATAGCAGGAAGGGAAGAATGAAGGGGGGGAAATCAGAGGGGGAGACGAACCATGAGAGACTATGGACTCTGAGAAACAAACTGAGGGTTCTAGAGGGGAGGGGGATGGGGGGATGTGTTAGCCTGGCGATGGGTATTAAAGAGGGCACTAACTGAATGGAGCACTGGGTGTTATAAGCAAACAATGAATCATGGAACACTACATCAAAAACCAATGATGTAATGTATGGTGATTAACATAACATAATAATAAAAAAAACATAACATAATAAAAAAATTCTATTTATTTTCTCTCTTCCCCACTTGAAACTGAGCTCCATGAAGGCAGAATTTTGTCAATTTTATTTAGCTGTATCTCCAATAAGTAGAAAGGACCTTGACATATATTGTATGCTCAATAATATTTATAGTGTGATTAGTGTAATTTGTAGTGAATGGAAAAATTCATACAAGAAGAAAATCCACTTGATAAAATTGTTATGAATTTATTTGAGAGAATACTATTAAGAAATGACTGGTACAACCAAGTTACTCTAAAATCCAGAATCCATTATAGTAAAAAAAAAAAAAGAATTTCCTAGGGTAAAAATCAAATCATTTTTGGGTCTTTAGGGATTATATTTCTGCAGGTTTTCTGTCTCATTTTTCATTATAAATAAAGGCCACACCATTCAACAACTTTCTCTAAGTTTTTTTAAGTTTATGAACATGACAACCAGTAGGTATTTTTACTGCTTGTTTTGCATCTGTGCATTGGAAATCCTTAGTGCTTTTTTCACACTGTTCATCCTGTCACACAAGCTCACCAATTCAGAGCATTTTCCTTTCTCATTTGAACAGGTTACCATTTTAAGATTCTTTAATCAATACCTTTTTCCATTTGCATCGTATTAGGAGGCAATTTAAAAGTTTAATCAAAGACTTCAGCAATTGTTGCTGATTATGCATGCTGAATTAAATCTGGGGGCTGCAGACTGTGAATTGATTCATGTATGGGGTCCTCTGTGGTAGGAAATGAAGGGAAGCAGGATTTCTCTCCACGCTGTAAGCACTTGCAGGAGGACTATTGATCTATTTGCCTTTGTGCTTCAGTGCTTGCCTGGACGATTATTTACAGATCACTGAGACAGTGAGTGTTCAGGAGCAGGTAAAAGAAGGAGCTTGAATTTCCTGTGCTTAGGGTTTGATGTTAATGAAGAAGTTGATAAAATGAAAACATGCTGTCTTAAGGAAACAGATACTTCACAGTGGCAACAACCAGTGGCTTAATCAGGGTCTCTTTAAGTGAAAATGATTTTGATATAAAGCAACCTTGCATTTCTACGTGTTATTTTTGGTGGGTTTCCAGATACTGAATATGGCCCAGTCAGAAAGAAAGCATAAGCTTGGTGATTTATTTTAGTTTACAGATAGAAAAATGGATAGTCTCTAAACTCCCTTCTACCTTTAAAAGTCACTGCTTCTAATATTGTATGCATTTTAGACTGTTGAATCACAGATCTGTACCTCTGAAACAAATAATGCGATATATGTTAAGAAAAAAAAAAGAAGAAGATAGCAGGAGGGGAAGAATGAAGGGGGGGAAATCCGAGGGGGAGACGAACCATGAGAGACGATGGACTCTGAAAAACAAACTGAGGGTTCTAGAGGGGAGGGGGGTGGGGGGACGGGTTAGCCTGGTGATGGGTATTAAGGAGCGCACATTCTGCGTGGAGCACTGTGTGTTATACACAAACAATGAATCACAGAACACTACATCAAAACTAATGATGTAATGTATGGTGGTTAACATAACAATAAAACATTAAAAAATATTGTATGCATTTTGTAACAAATGTTTTTTTAAGAACCTGTTTGTCAAACATAATGTCCTAGGAATATAACAAGTGAATAAGAAAGCAATTTTAAACTTCCTTTTTAAGGAACTACCTCAAAGGGTTGTTATGTGTCTTAAGTGAGATAAATAGTAGTATATGACCTGGATTATGTTATTATTTTAAAAATATAGAAAAAGAAGTTAAGACAGCTTAGTTTTCCCTTAAATGATTTGTGCAATATCACATAGCTAGTAAAAAGTAGAGAAGGAATTCAGCCTTGGGTGGCTTTAATTTAAAGCTGGAATATTTATGTGTGATGCTGTGCCCTCCACCAAATTCATATGTTGAAGCCCTAACTCCCAGTGTGACTGTATTTGAGATAGGGCCTTCGAAGAGGTAATTAAGGATAAATAAGGTCATTAGGGGTAGGGCACTAATCTAACATGACTGGTGCCTTTGTAAGAAGAGGAAGAGATACCAGAGATGTGGCAAACACAGAAAAGGCCATGTGAGGACATGGCAAGAAGGCGGCCATCTGTAAGTCAAAGGGAGCTTTTGCGAGAGAAACCAAATCTTTGATACTTTGATCTTGGACTTCTAGCCTCCAGAACTGTGAGAAATACAATTCTCTTGTTTAAGCCACGCAGTCTGTGGTAATTTGTTACAGCAGCCCTAACAGACTCAAGCACTATGACTTTCCCAATTACACAAAATCCCTTTACTTTTTTTCTTTTTTAATTGGCACCAGTGCCTGGTATGTAGTAGATGCTGAATAAATATTCACTAACAGAGGCTCATCAGACACTTCGCAAAATAGTATATCAAAGAGATCCTAACTAATTTTGTGATAGCAAATCCACTGGATTGATGATAGAGCCTATTTTTCAGTCCACACTTCCTGAGAGGCCCCAGAATCCAGACCTGTTTGGTGACTGAAATGGCTATCAGAAGTGCATAGAAGCAGGGCAAATGATCAGAAACTTACCAGAGAGACAGTAGCTCAAAGGTGAGCAAGAACTCTAAAAATGCAGTAGTTGAGGAGAGTACTGTGGAAGCGAAACCATTTAAAGAAACAACACTAAAAGTGATAAAAAATATTATAAAAAAATCATGTGAGCATGCACATATATAAGCATACTCACCCCTCAAAATAGTTTCTTTAATGAGGCATCCCTGGGTGTCTCAGTGGCTTAGCGTCTGACTCTTGAGCTTGGCTCAGGTCTTGATCTCACGGTTGTAGGTTCAAGTCCCATGTTGGCTCCGCACTGGGCATGGAGCCTACTTAATAATAATCATCATCAAAATGATAAAAATAATAATAATTTTAAATGAAGCATGTTTTCAGATTAAAATGGAAGTAAATTACTCTAGAACGAGTTCTAGTTCATATGCCAAGGAAATACGATTTTAGAGTACATTTGTTAAAATTTGATATAGATCATTGTCTTCTTTTTATGTTTGTTTAATATTTCTTTTGACTTAGTTTTACAGCAATGAAGATGTTGGCTTATATTCTTAATCCATGTTGAGTCACTGACTAGGTATTTATCATATATTAAGTTCCAAACAAATCCCTTCTGAAGGCAGAGCCAGTGGCAAAGTTCAACTGACAGGTGGCATTCTTGGCAACCCCACACTGACATCTCTTTGGTGGGCTCTGTAGCTTCCCTAGAATAGTTAATCTGGACCTGATTCTTTGGTATACAAGATAATTAAACTTCTGTCTTTTTAGAATTAAATAATCACTAAAGAAACAATGCAGTTTCCTGTGTCTTGGATCATATCACATGTTAAACAACTAAAAGCATTTTCAGTTTAGTTGATAATGTTGTCAGATTTGTAACTGTTTCTAAGAAATTTTAAGTAAAAAACGTTTTACTAGAAAGCACATGTGGAATGCTCATAACTCTATGTTTGAAATGAACCAAGAAATAGTGTTAAAACAGTGTTTCTATCGTGTTCCTAAGGCCTATGAAACTCTAAACCTGGAATTGTTACTGTTAGCTGAGGATGTGCTAAATCAAGTCGAAGATATTATGTTTTAGAGATACTATACCTATCTGTTGTCTTTACACGGTGTGTAGGCTACACTTTCACACCAGTTCCAATGATTTTTTTTAATCTCTCAGTGATTTCATTGGAAAAACAAGTTTAATTTCTTAATTCAAGGTACTAGAATTCCCACTAGAATAATTTAAATGTGTGCTACCATTAAAAAAAAAAAACTTATGTATGCAACACCCTTTGGCGATGTATAGTCTACGACCATACAACTGTACACAGCGATCTTCCATTCATTCCCTCCCTCCACCCTCATCACCACAACCTCTTACTCTGAGCACCATGCTTGTATTTTTACTTCTATTGCAATTTCCTAAGATTTCTTAGCCCTTGCTTCATGAAGGACTTTATCAATTATGGCAAAACACTTAATCATTTGGAAGGATTAACAACTTAAAGTCATTTGCTCTCTGCAAGTTAACTGAGATTACCAAACTCAGGGAAATAATAGCATACTTTAGAATCAGGATTTTAGAAGTAAAAAGGACATTACTAGTGCCAAAGTTCATAATACCAAAAATAAAGTGTACTGCATTTATTTTACTTAACAATTGTTGAAAGTGTCTGTGTCTAATAGTCTTCATAAAGAAAACAATGCTGTTCTTTAAATTTTATGGTAGTGGGCGCCTGGGTGGCTCAGTCGTTAAGCGTCTGCCTTTGGCTCAGGTCATGATCCCAGGGTCCTGGGATGGAGCCCCATGTTGGGCTCCCTGCTCTGTGGGAAGCCTGCTTCTGCCTCTCCCATTCCCCCTGCTTGTGTTCCTGCTCTTGCTATGTCTCTCTCTGTCAAATAAATAATAAAATCTTTAAAAAAATAAATTTTATGGTAGTATAGTTACCACAGGCTTTATTTAAACAAATTTCGTTTTGTTGATGCTTCTTAAGGTGATGTATTTATTCTTCATGCTACTTATATAATATCCATGAGAGGGCAGTAGAGTACCTGGTTCAGATGTTAAGAAATTATGCCTCATGAAATTCTTTAAAAAAAAAAAAACCCTCAACCTCAGAGTGACTATTATCATTGTAGATTAAAGAGAATGTTACCTTTGCCAGCTAACTGCTGCAATTTAGAAAAGTGAATAATTTTTCCTAATTTCTTCTAGTACTGGCAAAAACTTCATTCTCTTGTGTAAATACTTATATTCATTAATAACAGCCAGTGGTAATTTAACAGCAATGTTGATCAATTAGAGGTTTATGGCCATTAAGGTTATTTAAAAGTAAATATCTAAAATACTCAATTTGAACCTATTTTTTAGTTGAGAAAATATCAAGTGTTTATAAAAAATATATATATAATGGGATAAATTCGTGGGAATTCAGACGCCTTTCCTATTTTACCTGTTAATTAATTGTTTAATACCAGTTTTGGTTGGACAAGATTCTTATGCCTAATCTCTTCCTTCTGAAGCCAAAGAGATGAGCATTTTCTTAATTTCAAAATCAATATTTGTATAACCATCCCCCATAATGAAGTTGGCTCATAGCTAACATTCCCACATAGCAAATTAACTCAGTTACAAGGAACCCATTCTGCAACCTGCTTATCTTAAGAGGGAACATTAAGAAGTTGTATTGCTCCAAGGATGGCTTATGAGTGGTTTACTAAGTTCCTATTTAATCTTTAGAGTGAAAATCTCATGATATCAAAAGCATACTTCTGCTTGTAATGATTTAAGATAATTACATGAGCTCTATATTGCTGGATTTTTCTGTTTCTAAATGCTGAGATATCATGACATTGGACCTGACCAGTGGGAATTCATAAGGCCTAGATTCTTAGAGCCTGATTTTAGAGTTGTCAGTTTGGAATCCTGTTTATGCCACTGATGGATAATTTATCTTGGACAATGTATGTAACTTTCCTAAACCTCTTCCCTGATCTGTTAAAAGAGGGTGATAATTTTGCCTATTGCATAGGGTGGTTATGATGGATAGATGACCTAACAATTATGGTATATAGTAACAATCAATATAATTATTATTAGCTTTAGAATTTTATATGGTTTCTATGAAGAGGCTACTAGAAATAGCCTTATAAGACCTATTGTTCTCTTTATAGAAAATATATTTTTTAAGGGCACTGTCCTTATATTGGTACGCCCCATGGAAGAAATGTATTTCTAATTTTAGCACTGTCATGCTTTAGATTATGTCAGCAATTTATTTGGCTTTATCTGATCACTTTGAATCATCTGTTATGGCTCTGTTTTTGCCCTAGTTGTTAGAAGGCTTATGTTCCAAATTTTACCTTATTTCTAGCAAATTTTATATAATTTAACTTTCCATATTTTCCAATATCTTCTCAGATACATTTTTTCTATGTTCTTCATCCACATCTATTAAATTTAATTATGTATATTTTTCAAAAGGCCTTAAATTTCTTATTGAACTAGTTATGAAATGCATTATTCATGCAGATAAATGAACAAAGTAAATCTGAGTGGTTCCTGAGAAGTAAACTTTCTAATTTATTGAAAAGGAAGGTAATATGTGTGAACTGCTGAAGACTTCACTCTGTGAGTTGTAGTAATTATGAACTCAACAAAAAGTACTAAATGTAAATATATAAGAAATCTGAATGTAATAGATTTAGGAGATAATGGAAAGGAAACTTTGAGATTTGAGAGACTGATTCTCCCAGTTCTCTCACTCTGAATATCTGTTCATTATAAAAATTCACTGGTTCATTAGGATTATAATTTTACCCTGGCATGGCTGAAATCATACTCACGTGTAAATGCTGACAGTGCCCAGTGTTTGTCTTCTTTATATGGTCACATAGGCCCCAAACAGGCTATTGTTAACCTTCCAGTTTTAATCTGGAAGTGGTCAGGGCTGCAGCTTTTGAAATAGGTATCAGCTCACTTTACAGTACTATCAAGATCATATGTTTCAAAGATCATTTTGTTTTGAAAAAGCTAAAGCCTTTTGCCTTATGAGGTAGTAACCCTACCTCTAGAGGTCTTTCCCGATAATTACTCAAAGCACCCCAGTGTTTCAGAGGTCATATGACTAAAGCTGCACCTATTTTTCCTTACATTAGGAAACCTACTATTAATTACTTTGAATTTTAGGCTTTGCAACAAAGCTAGTTAAGCACCCAGAATTCTCCGTATCGTTCACTGGAAGCTTGTGGGATTCAGTCCTGGCAAAATTCTTTAACTTTCTTTGATGTTATTTTTTTTAAAGATTTTATTTATTTATTTGAGAGAGAGAATGAGAGACAGAGAGCATGAGAGGGAGGAGGGTCAGAGGGAGAAGCAGACTCTCCGCCGAGCAGGGAGCCCGATGTGGGACTCGATTCCGGGACTCTAGCGGAAGGCAGTCGCTTAACCAACTGAGCGGAAGGCAGTCGCTTAACCAACTGAGCCACAATTGGCAACATGTAACCAATTCTCCTTGTCATTGTTACTGATGGCTGTCGTGAAGCATTATTGTCTCATTATTTGAAATATGTTGGGAACAACTATTCTTTTCCCATTTGCAACTCAAAGATGAGAGGCAGCAACCATATGATACAAAATAATTTGGGTTCAGATACCAGAATTCTTTTTTAGGAAATCTAAGGACACCTATGCTTCTTTTCTCTTTTGTGCATAAACTTCATTTTTTTGCTCATTTTCTTATTGTACTAAAATCGTTGGTTTCCAAGATTTACCAGTTCTACTGGAAACTCCATACAGGCAGAATCCATGCTCCCTTTTTTTTTTTAATCTCTGCAATGTCTAGCATTCTCCCTCGCTATTGTAAAATTTGTCAATGCCCTGTACAAGTCCACTAGGTTTTCACCTTTTACCAATGACTTCTTGCTGCCAGTCCCTACAATGGTTTGCTAGATGGATTTCTTTGGCTATGGGAGAATACACCCACAAGTCTAGAAATGCCAGAGTTAACACTCCCAGGATAAGCCCTCCATCAACGATTAGTGAGACTTGGTTGGAAAATACCTCAATTTTCTTACCCTTTGGCTGGGAAAACTCTCAGGTATGTTCTATATGCTATCTTCCAATGGCTGCTAGTGGGATTGAGCCCAATTTGCTCACAATGGTGATATGCTCATTAATGTACCTTCTGTTGGCTTCCTCTCATTTGCTGTTTCTCTTCCCCAATCTCCTAGTGTTTCCTGGAATCATCTCCCAAATAAACTAGTTGCACTTAAGTCTTTATCTCAGGATGTACTTCTGGGGAAACATAAAGTGAAATATTGTGTTTATGAGGATCACAATACATACTTGTTGAATGATGGGTGGATAAGCAGATGGATGAGTGGGTAGATGGATAGACATGGATAAGTTATCTATTTATGTTATCAAGTGTTCCTTTTCAAAAGAAAATTTTAGCTAGATAGTATCCAATTAGCTAAGGCACCAATCTAAACACCTTATCTCTATTTCCTCAAAGTTATCTCCTTGCCTCATATAACATCAACATAAGAAAATTTAATAGCTAGATAAAATGTTCTCTGTCACACTAACTGAGGGGGAGAAATATGAATTGTCCTTCATATGTAGAAAGACCAGTATAGCTATTTTGCACAGATATTTATGGAGAACTGATATTGCACTTTGAGTTTAATTCAATGGAAAAAGACAATCTGTCAAGATATTGTCACTTTGAACTATAAGCATAATAAATCCATTGTAATTGCTATGGCGAGAAGAGCAATCAGATATACTTGAAGGAAAAAAGTGCCTCTGTTATTTCCATTCATGCTGTATTTTATTAAGGCAAAATTTGGTGTTATTTCTGAAAGTTTTCTCATTAAAAGGCGCACACTATGATTTTGTTTATAGTCGGAGACTCCATGATCTCTGGATCATGGAAAACAGTACCATGATTTAATTAATATCTTCAGACAATCTTATCACAGTAGTTTTGTTTGTTTTTTGTTTTTGTTTTTATTTAAATTCCAGTTGGCAGATAGTGTTATATTAGTTTCAGGTGTACAATGTAGTGCACTCCTTAATCCCCATCACCTATTTCACCTATTCCCTCCACCCACCTCCCTTCTAGTAACTATCACTTTGTTCTCTATAGTTAAGAGTCTGTTTCTTGGTTTTCCTCTCTCTCTTTTTTTTCCTTGCTCATTTGTTTTGTTTCCTAAATTCCACATATGAGCACAACCATATGGTATTTGTCTTTCTCTGACTCATTTCACTTAGCATAATGCTCTCTAGCTCCATCGTGTCATTGCGAATGGCAAGACTTCATTCTTTTTTTATGGTGGAATAATATTCCATTGTGTATATATGCCATCCCTTTTTTATCCATTCATCAGCCTTTGGACATTTGGGCTATTTCCATAATTGGACTGTTGTAAATAATGCTGCAGCAACATCAGGGTGCATGTATCCCTTTGAATTAGTATTTTTGTATTCTTTAGGTAAATACCTAGTAGTGCAATTGCTGGACCATAGGGTAGCCAATAAAGAGTTAGTATCCAAAATATATAAGGGACTTATAAAACTCACCCCAAAAATGAATAATCTAAAGAAAAAATGGTAAGAAGACATAAATAGACATTTTTCCAAAGAAGACATACAGATGGCCAACAGACCCATGAGAAGATGTTCAACATCACTCAGCATCAGGGAAATGTAAATCAAAACTACAATGAGCTATCACCTCACACCTGTCAGAATGGCTAAAATCAACAACACAGGAAACAACAGGTGTTAGCTAGGATATGGTGAAAGGGAAGGTCTCTTGCACCATTGGTCGGAATGCAAACTTGTGCAGCCACTGTGGAAAACAGTATGGAGATTCCTCAAAAAGTTAAAAATATCACAATAGTTTTATATGAAAAAAATTCTAATTGTTATATGTTCACTGTAAAAATGAAAAATAAGATTTTAGTGTCAAATAAATAGCACATACCCTGATATACTTTAAAATAACCTTAAGCATTAAATTCTTGATCACCATAGCTGCTGAATAGTCTTGAAGTTAAAAAAACAACATAAAATCAAACAATTTAAGTTCTATCATTCCTAGTGTTATAAAAATAATAGATTATGTTTTTAGAAAAACTTATTATATAACAATTTACAGATTTTATTTCTTAATCTCTCAAGTACTATATCATAATAACCATAGTATAGCTCTAGAACCTGATTCTAGAAAATTTACAGCTTTTGTGATTTTTTATTACTGAACAATCTTATATAATTATTCTAATGGTTATTATTGAATTTTGCATTTTTTTAGATATTTGAGGGTTTTTGTTTTGTTTTGTTTTACCCCCTCGTATTTTTTCACTTTCTCAACTAATTTTCACTTATTCTGGGTCTGATCATTAAAATATAATTTAAAAGATTTAAAATGTTTTTTTCAGTTACAGTTATTTCCAATATTAGTACACAGAATAGGAATATCACATGCATGAAATGAGTATCAATAGGGTACTTCTATGCCTGTGGCAGACATCAATAATCAATCAGAACATTCATTTCTACTAAGAGCACATTTTTCAAAACCTTCTCAGCTTATCTCTTCTGAAAGCTTTTACAGAAAGTTTGACATTAACAAAGTGATTAGTTCAGTTTGTCACTTTAAATATAGAAGTAAGAAGCCAAAGAAAAAGACGACCCGCATGTTCCAGACGTCCACAACAGGGTCCTTGTCATAACCGTGGGAGTCTGAATATAATTTCTTAACACTGCATACCTATATGCATATATATGTAAAATGTATATCCATCTACATGTAGATACATATACAGCTTGTTTATCACATATCACTAGTATTTTATATATGCAAATGTATATATGAATTACTGTTTATATTTCTGCCAATTTAAATATTTACCATATATAAATCCTTATCTCTAGATAATGTTTTATAAAGAGAAATAAATATACAACAGACAGAAATAATTATTTTCGGGGCGCCTGGGTGGCTCAGTTGGTCAAGCGACTGCTTTCGGCTCAGATCATGATCCTGGAGTCCCAGGATTGAGTCCCGCATCGGGCTCCCTGCTCAGTGGGGAGTCTGCTTCTCCCTGACCCTACCCCCTCTTGGGCTCTCTCTCTCTCACTCTCTCTCACTCTCTCTCTCTCAAATAAATAAATAAAATCTTTAAAAAAATTATTATTTTCACTTAGCGTCTAGCAGTGATTTGAAATTTAGTTTTATATTTTCATCTAATTACTATAAACATGTAATTTTAAATGTTCCTAAAGAATTTGACTTATGTTTTATTTCTCTTGTTAAATATTTATTAATCCATTTGTAATTCTGTTAATAATTATAACATTTATACAATCTGATTTATTACTATTCTCAATTTGACTATTTTAAGGGTAAATGAAAACTATTAACCATTGCCATAGCTGGGGTTGGTAATTCTAGATCTGATAAATGGACTCTAGTATTTCCATTTAGTTTTTTGATCTAGATTAGCAAAGTAGAACCATGTACTTTAATCTGGATAGTAGAAATGATCTCTATGGATATATTCATTCTCAAAGAAGACCTAAGTTTTTTGTTGTTGTTGTTTACTTCTTTGAGTAGAGTAGTCCCCAAGTAACACCATAGCCATTGAGCTTTCTTTTGTATCTAGGTATTATTTGATCAGTTTCTCATCACCTATAATCCTGACTTCTGGACACATTCCATTACTGGCAATAAGGCAAGTCCCATGATCTCTTGGTTCCTGGTTTGTTCACTGCATATTTCAGTCTACACTAACCTTACTGACCACTTTGTCACATACATAAGACCTTTTGCCTTTTTACTTATACTGACATATTTATTATAGACCCCATATTTTCCAAGGTCTACTATCATCATAGGTTAGCTATATTGATCAATTAATTTGAACTAAGGTGTTAATGATTAGTAACAGTTTAAACTGATAATAGCTGCCTTTATCGCCTTAATGTGAAAGATGAACAAATACAGAAATTTAAACGCTGTAAGGCAATGCGGTTGAAGGTGATATTTTTAAGTATTGGGACCTTTCCTAAAGCTTGTCAAATGATTGCCTGTTTCCCCTGCATGTTTCAACATTACCTATTATCTTGATGTTAAATTATAGAGTCACAGAGACTTAGAACTAGAAATTACCCAGGGATAAGCCAATTCATGAGTAGCAAATAAGCAGCACTTGACCTGCCAAGTCCTTACCCCTCGCTTCATTCTTACTTGCTGAGCTGTGACACAAGCTCACAATCTATTTCAACATAGAGCACCAAGCAGCTTTTTCCAACCCACCATTATTGGCACTTGATGTGAAAATGATTTGTCATTCTGGGTTTAATCTACTTCCTTATTTTCATACATGAAACAAAGAGAGATTAATGCAGGTGACCAAGACCACACAGCTACCTGAAAAACAGGATAAAATTCCATATTTTCTGGGCATGTTCACTTTTACTGCACATGTATGTAGTATATCACACTATCATTTGTTCGTATCTGGATTTACTAAAAGAATATCAATGTGGTAGAATATTGCTTCTATAACGTTTCCCCATTGGGAAAAGTGACAACTCAGCTCCTGAATGAAACAGAGGTTTAACCAAGAATAGAACCTATATTTCTTAGCAGTCCATTTCTTAACACTTCAGTGCTTTCACCTTTCCCTGAGAATGGAACTCATGTCTCTCAATCCTCTGTGCATAGCTTTCTCCCTATGTCACCTAGGTTTGTAGTTTCAAATTACATCTGTGCATATCCAGCCTTCATTTATAAAAACAAAGCTAGATCTCAAAGTGATCATGCTAAGTCCTAATACTTACATAATACTTATATAATTATAAAGTATATTAATAAATGATTTATAAAAATTGATAGCATTAATAAATATAATTTTGCTTATTAAGGCAAAATAATCACGAGTGTTATTAGTAAACTTATTGCCCACTATTATCCTTCTTTTTATGTTATGTAAAAATTCTCTATAATATTTTTGTGTATAATTTCTTCATTTTCCTGATGGCTAGAGGAAATTGATTGGTCTAAAATTGTTAATTACTGAAAGATTTCTTGTGGTTACCCATTAGTTATTTTAATTTCCCAGAGTAAAAACTCCAGAAATTATTCTATTTATAATTTATTCAAGAAAGAGAAACTTAATTTTGCAGCTAATGTTAATCAAATATAGGAGTAATGAATAATACCCTCTTAAACAATAGCCTAAACCATTTCTGAAATCAGGAAACTGCCACTTTGGTTGCATTTACATGTTAATTTGCAGTATGTTTATTAGCTCTTAGCTGCAGCATCTTGAGTGTTCTTTATCCATATTTAAGTCATGTGAATTTGGTTGCAAGCTTTTGAGATTAGGGTAAATGTTTGACTAATTTAGCTATATTACTGCAACCAACTTTTCTACTTTTTAATGATTGAGGTGCATTTGCTAGAATCAGACAAAGCAACATTAGGACTGGATGTAGCATCTCTTGTGCTTTTCACCGGTCGGTGGTGTATTTTCTGTCCTGGAAATCTAGCCTGTGTCTCTAAAAAAACCAACAGAACAGTAAGTTAACTCCATATTTCACTGCTCAGATTCTCATGAAAGTCTTAAGCAAAAGGGTTTGGAAAACTTTCAGAAGAAATAAAAGAGAAATAAAAGCTTGATCTGATTCCTTCTTCCTCTTATGGATTTAAGCTTGCCATCTACCAACACAGTATAAGTCTAACAACAAAGCCATGTGCTCAATTCACTGAGTCACTGCAAGGAAATATATAGGGATTCAGCAGTGGCTGAACAAAACGCCAACACGGTCAATTAGGAAAAGCACCAAGTAGTGTCTAACCCAAGAGTTTTAAATCACTTCAGTGTGGCTCTTTCACAGTTCTGAACATAAAGACTCTTGGTGATTGCATCATCATGTACATTCCCTGGGAGTCTGACAATCTGTGCAGTGGGGCCCTTTTCTGCAGTGTCCAAGCCATGTGTCCTCAGCCTGATTACTGCTCTGCTTGCATCTGTTTGAGCTTACTAAATTGAAGCTCTCATACATATTTAGTAAATTTAGATGTACCAAGTTCAGTCAGGACAGATTTCTACCTTGTAGATATTCCTCATCTTTTCTTAAATTATTCCTGAGTAAATAGAGCTGTTTACAGACTCCTTTTCACATTCAGAATGTATAAACTAGTCTCCTGAGATTACAAAAAACCCACATGGAGCCCCAATATGTTGCTGCCTTAGTTTGAATATTCATCTATTTCAGGCTGAGTTCTTATAAAGTCTTAGTCCCACTCTGAATTTGCACCATTTAAATCTGCCTTTAAACATGATACCAGAGTGGCTTTTCCCAAACAACCTGATGAAACCGTACACCACAGCCCAAAAGTCTTCACACTGCTTTTCAAAATCATACATAGAATCCATTTCAGGTTTCTTGTCCTCACATACAAGACTCTCAGGCAAATCCAACCTTTCTTGACAGCCATATCTCCTGCTCTAGTCTCATCAGGACCTCAAGCCCCTTGCTATACCTGTATTTACCTTGATGTTATTCATATTGCCTTCACCTTCACTTCTTTCACTGGGAAAAACCCTATTAATTTTGCCTCTAGCCCCGTCTATCTAGAAAATACCTATTCATTTCCAAAATTTGGTTCAAAAATCATTTTCTCTAAAATGATTTCTCTCTCCTGTCCAGGAAGAGGCTGTAATGCAGTCCTCAAAAAGCTCAAGCTTTACTGTATACATACTTCTGTAATTGTAGCTATGACATATTAGAGGCTTATATTGCATGTCTATATGCAGGACAGCATCTTATATTTATTCTTATATGTTTGTATTTTTATAATACGTGGCACATACTAGGAAACCAGTAAATCATTATTAGGTGAATAGGTGTAAGTGACTAAATGAATGAATGAGTGAATGAATGAATGTGTGGGCTTGGGCCTCCTTCCAAAATGGCCTGCCATCCGGAAAAGTTGATTTTGGTTATCTGTGGCTACAAGCAGCAGAAGTCAAGTATAGTTTCATTTCCCGATAGGTATACACCAATGAAGGACAAGTAATAGCTATCATGTGTGCAAGGCTCTACTCTGTGCAAGCATCATCACCTAATACTTTTCATATTAATCTTATTTAGACTTTATAACAACTCTGTGAAGTGATTATAAATTGTATCCATTTCACAGATGAGAGAACTAAGCTCAGGAGTGTAACTTTCCTAAGGCCACTCTTACAATGAGTTGCAAAGCTTGAATTTGAACTCCAGTTTGCTCAACTACAGAAACCTTAGCTCATACAGAATGCATTAATTTGGCAATCATTTCATGGTGATTGGGATCAAAAATGTATCCAGTCATTCGAATTTTCCTATCTCGGTCCCTGTCAAGCTACAGCTTCATTTCACACCCATGCTCCTTCTCTCTTAAGGAATTTTATGCCTTGACAGACCGTGCAAAAGAAACCTCCACTATACTTATAGCAACTGTTGAAAATCACCTCTTGGGGGAAAACTGCACATTTGACAGCTGTTCTGACCAAAGGTTTGGATTAAAATGAAAGGGAAATTGCTACTGAATATAGAGCAAAGTAAAAAGAAAGAATCCTCTATTATATCAAGTTTGTGTATGTAGGCAAACACAAATATTTTTTATTCTATGTAAAAATATTTACATAAAGCAACATTATTAACATTGAACTACATATGTATATAAAATAACATACATTCACTTAGTTGGCATCATATAGCACATGCACAAAAGAGACTGTAAGGAATTATACCAACCATTTGCAGTTAGCTATTGATGACTTAATATTTTTAATGTATATTTTTTGTAATAGGTATATGTTGTTTTTATAATTTAAAATTATGGAATTTATAGTCCTTAAAGTAATCACTTCATGTTAGGTTCCAATTTACATATGAAATCTATTATAATTAACTGACCCCATTTTATTTTTAAGAAATTACAGATTTTTAAAAAATCGGCAGTTTCTAAAATTTATTTCCGTGTAAAACCTCTGCTTTCTTCTCATGCTTTTTCTATTTATTAGTTCATTTTACAACCTCTACTCTCAGAATCTGGACAATTTAACATAATTTTCTGTCAGAAGGGGAACTGCCTTTTAAAAATTGTAATTGCACATTTTTCTGCATAATTAGATAAGATGGCTGTATCTGTGAGGCCTTCTGGGAATTCCTCTCAGGGAATTTTTGGAGAGAGAGCAGCAATCAGCTAGGGCTGGGGGAAGTGGAAGAAGATTTATATGACCTGTTTTGTGAAGAACGAATGTCCAAACCACCAATATAAGGGATCATCGTGACGCAGAGTCTAAATGATCTTGATCCAAACTGGTCAGGCTTCTCAGTATCAGGTAAGTGAGTGAGTTATAGATCCAAGTGGGTCATGCAAGGTAATTTGAGGGGATTGGAAGAAAGTTCCAGTTGCAAGTGGTAGGTCCAACCTAGTACCAGACAAGAGGTCAGGCCTCCAGGTAACTGGGCTCAGGTTCAGAGATGGGCTTACAGGAACTGGTATTGAACCAAGTAAGTAGGGACTGGAGAGAGACTTAAACTAACTAACAGGGGCCTCAGAGCAGACACTCAGGAACTAAAGTGACCTTGGGAGAAAGGATAGCAAACAATTTCTGAACACTCATGGAAATTTAAAGTACAGGATCCCAATATGGTTGTGTGTTCAGGTTCTGTAAAACAGTTTTTTGGGGGTGCCTGGGTGGCTCAGTTGGTTAAGCTTCTGACTGTTGGTTTCAACTCAGATCGTGATCTCATGGGTTCTGGGATCAAGTTCCATGCTCAGCGGGGAGTCTACTTGAAGATTCTCTCCCTCTGCCCTCCCTCCACACATACACACACATACTCTCTCTCTCTCTCTGTCACTTTCTCTCTCAAATATGTAAATAGAAATCTTTTTTTTTTTTTAAATACAGGTTTTTAGTCCTTGCATCCAGGATGAAGATTACTAATAGGATGACCATATCTCAGTTTCTTCAATTGTCAAATGGGAGCAATAACTGTCCCCACTTCATGCAAGTTTTGTGTGGAATAACTAATGTATTAAGTGCTTAGTTTCGTTATTTGGAAAACTTGATTACTTTTGATGTCCACTTCCTTATAACCTGATGTTTATATCCGTGGGTCTCTTTCAGGTAGCTGGTGAAAACTGCCCCGGGAGCTTTTTGTAGCTGCAAATACCTGGGCTCCACTTTTGTCCTATTGAATTAGAATTTCTCAGACTGACATCTGAAGTTCTCTGATTTCCAGAGAATTCCAGGAGTGGTGTATTCTGTAAAGAATGACTAAGCGTGTGATAGTGACACTTTTTTTTACTAAAAATTGTTTATGATTATTTAAAGTAAAACAAAAATATTACTTATGATTACTTAAAGTAACACAATTATAGCAGATGGATACTATTCAGTTAGGTAAGTTCATAGTTAGAACTGAAATAACTACTAGTCTCCGAAGGAAAAAAACAAGATTATGTAATAATCACTGAGTTTAATGATCTTAGGTGTGTTAAAATGCACTTTTGGGCAGTGCATGCACATACAGAAAAGCTTGATTCTAATGATACCATTTCATGACTCTGATATACAGAAACTCTAATTCTTTCTGCCTTTCTCTCACAACCCTTCCACGTGTAAATAAATGAAGGAAGGAAGGAAGCAGTGTCTAAGAATGGACTGTGAATGTGAATACATATTCTAGTTTCCAAATCTCCTTATGAAAGTATTTCTTTTTATTGTTGAAACAGAGTTCAATTTCAAATATGTCAGCATTTTAATCTTCTGAACCCCTTTGATTGTCTCATAATACTGGGTCAGTGTAAAGATATCATGGCAAGTAGCACCAGACTTGAGTAAAACAGTGGCCATTCTTCAGTACTCCTTTCAGTTATACCAGCAGCCACTGGGTACCCTAGAGAAAAATCTCCTTTAGTTAATTCACTCAAGTTCATAGACTCTTTTTTTCTTTTTCTTTTTTCCAGACAATATACTTTCAGGCAGTATGCCTTGTGGCACAGAATATGATTCATACTTGCTAGATGGTGCAATTTATCTCTCGTAACAATGCTTTATTTTCTACTGCTTTTGATTGGAACAATTTTTCTTTCTAGTGCAGGTGGGAAGAGGCTAACAGCTTTGGGGTCATTTTTATGCCATGTCTTATGTTGTAGTTTTTATGTAGAATGCAATAGAATTTCATAATTCTAAACAATAAAGAAACAGAAACATCACCAAAAAGTACACATCCCAACAGGAACTGCCTGACAAACACAGGGAGCTGTAAAGTACTGAATGAAACAGTCAGTGAAAAAGGAGCAATCACTGTGTTAAAAAAAATGAGTCTAAACATCATAATGCTACCTGCAGAAGAACGTCATTATTCATCCTCTAAAGCAGGGCAATGACAAGAATCAACAAAGTAGATTATAGTGAACAAGTAATAAAACATCATCTTTTTTCAAACAGTCTTTGATAGCAGGAGGCACACTCAGTGAATTTTAGTGCACAGGAAAGCTGGGAGTGATGGCATTCTACAGAGGATACCATATGTAGGAACAGAGAAGTTTTCTCAGATGCATCTGCTGGAATCCATCATAGAAGTGATGGCAATTGCATTGGCAGAAATGCATTTTCCGTAAGAGCCAGACCAGTTTGTTTCCAGCTTGAAAATATATGGACACCTTTTAAAGGAAAACAGTGGAAAGGCTCTCACAGATCTCCTTCCCTCCCTGAGGTAGGCACATTATTTTTCTAATATGAGTTTTATATATTATATTTAATATATATGTCCTATATATTACACATAATCTATGATATGTATTAGTTACAAACAAAGAATACATTCCTGATGCTGCTGGCCTTTATTCAGTAAGTCATAACTGATTTACCTATTGATTTCAAAGAATACTTTAAAAACAAACAATTCAAATTAATCATGTTAATTTTATAGGATGAATGTTAGTGTTTTCTCAAGATGGGATTATCCTTTTCAGAGTGAAGTTACCCCTCATGACTGTGCGAGGGCATAGTTTGCCATTCTAATGGGAGCCATATGAGGACTTAATTTTCCTTAAAATCATAAGATTTTCATTTCACCAGTGATGTTGTGAACCTTCACATGGTACGAGTGTGACCACAAGCACCAACCCAAATGTGGGCACTGAAGTTCAGTTTTAATTTTGTGGATCATCAGAATGCAAATATGTCACTTAAGAATAAATTACTGAAGAGATTTCTTGACACCCTGCGATCATGCTGTTAGACTCAATTTGAGACACAGACTGAGAAGACAAGCTTACCAAAATCGCCAGATCATCAATATTGCCTGCAGAGCAACCCTGAGTAGACTGGGAGTGTTGGGTAGAATGTGGGGCCATTTGCTTTGTAACCATATGATTTCATTCTTACTTTCTTCTAAACATTTGCTGAACATTTACTATTCCATGTAAAATGGTAGACAGGTGAGATAATGATAATTTAGATATGGGCCTTATCTTCAAGAAACTCAGAGTTTATCAGGAGAGACAAATACATATTTTGAAAAATAGCTCTAATGCAAGTGTTAAGTCCTATCACAAAACCACAGAAGTATGTCAAAGTGCTGTGAGGAAACAGAAAGGTATATGATTTTTCTTTAATCTCTGGGCTAGTGAGGACTTGTCAATGAATCAAAATACCCTCACAGTTTAAAGAGGAGTTAAGGTCTTTATTCTTTTCCTTTTCTCTCTCTCCCAGTTTTCCTGGTGTCAGTGTATATTTTTCTCATCTCTGCTTGTACCTTGTTTAGCCACTTACTCCAAAGATGTTGCTAACTTTCCTGGGGAGTTCTCAGTATTCAAAAACCAGCCTCCTGCCGTTCTAAACTACATTTTGAGTAAAAATATTGTACCTTGATGTTTAGCAGTGTGGGAGATAGGGAATCGGTTTAGCATAAATTGGTTTAGGTAAAGTACAGGGACTCCTGGCTCAAACTGCAGGGATTCAGATTCCAACTTTTACTATCTGATCAACCTTGGACTCATTGCTTCTATTTTCGTTTCTTTACCTTTCAAATAGGAATAAAAATAAAAATAAGCGTACTATATATGGTAACAGGAGAATTAAATGAAATCATTTATGTAAGTGTTTAGTACAGTGTCTAGCAAATATCAAGTGCTTCAATAACTATTGGCTAGTGTTAGAAGTACTACCAGCCCTTAATGACACGTGAATAAAAGGAATTCCCAGGGGAAAACATGGACAATTCAATTCTCTTGGCTATCAGTCCTGGGGCATTTTGAGTTTTAAAGGACAACGTACCATGGTTGGTGCTTTTCTTTCATATTAGGCGTATACTTTCCCATTGAGGTACCTTTTAATTTTTCTACTATTAGAAAAAAAACAAAAACCTGATGTGGTACAATGGAAAAGTAGTAGGATACTAGATCCTGTAGCGCTTGATCTTTTTAGAAACCCAATTTGTCTACTACCTCATTCTGTTATTTATTGAATCATTTTGCTTCTCTGGGTTTTAGCTTACTCATTTGTAAAATGAAGTCTGTAGTCACCAGATGATTTAAAATGTGTCCTTGGATTCATTTGAACATTTCCAAGAAGTGTACATTTTTTGATAATTGATTTCATCTTCTTTTGGGTCCACAATTTATGGGGCCAAGAACACTGCTGACTTTGTATTATTTTTGCCAGCGATTCTGGCAAAAACAATGTGGTTTGTAGTTGAACTGATACTTTGCAAAACTTACATTTCCCTATTTTTTTTTAAGAAGCTATAGTTGGCAAAATTAAATATGTCTGTTTCTATTCTGGTGTTGGCAGTCTTAGCACAGTATAAATAGAACTTATAAGGAAATGGTTCAATGTGGGAGTAATAATATGCTATTTTTCAGTGATTTGGATTAATGTTTAAACTCAGTATCTGCTGTTTATTACAAGTATGACAATAGAGATGATATTTCATCTCTTTGAGGACACTTGGCACACAGACTGGCACATGATACCTGCTCAGTGAACTGACATCCCTTTATTTTGCTTTTTTACCAGTGTCTTATATACACACTCAAAGGAAGTCTAGATAGATAGATAGATCCTTTTATATATCTTATTGTTTTGAACTTTGCATTAAGTTAAGCATTTTTATTCATTACTTAATGAATTTTGGTGCTTTTTAATTCCCAAATGCATTTTGAATACTGCTAGAAAAGATTATTGATTTTTGTAAAAATTTAGTCCAAATAGAACCTTATTATTTATGAGCATTAGGATTCAACAATATCTCATTTTCCCTAATTTCTATTACTTCAAGCTAATGTACCTCTGAAACCATAGTATTAAAAACTTGCTTGTTTGTTTTAGTGTTTTTGTTTGCTTATTTGTTAGAGAGAGAAAGTGCTTGCACAACAGGGAGGAGAAGAGGGAGAATCTCAAGCAGGCTACACACTTAACTCAGAGCCCAAGGAAGGGTTCGATCTCATGACCCTGAGATCATGACCTGAGCCGAAATCAAGAGGTGGACATTTACCTGACTGAGCCACCCAGGTGTCCCTAAAAGCTTTTTGGATAGCCCATTTATAATAGGCCCCATGCATTTCATTGTAAACATGAGTATTTGTATTCAATAAAGTCTTGCCTGACGTTACATTTACTATTTCACATTTTATTCTTAAAATCTCTAGCACAACCCTCAAAGTCTTACCATTTTGGCAAATATCTTAAAAAATGATGTTTAATATTGGAAATTTTTGATGAAGTGCATTTACCAGAACCTCTGTTCTTTGACCTAACATTTTAAGAATTCTACAACCAGACCCTAGTTGTTTATTCTTACAGTATTTAGTATATATATCCTTATAGTATATAATTCTTATTTCCACTTATTGTCAGTGTAATCCTTGGGCTTCTGGCCTTTCTACAGACCCCAGTCAGGCCACCTTTGCTTGTGTTGGGTTTCCTTACACTCCATTCACCTGTTGATACCCCACCTATGCTTCAAGGCTCCCTGCAAGTCCAGTGTCTCCATATCAGGACTTTGAGACAAGCAGAATAATATTGCTTATTCTGGTTAACTGCTATCACTACAACATTCTGATCATTAATTGCACCTCATATTTTTTAAGTACATCAAGAATTTTTTTTGAAGATTTTATTTATCTGTTAGAGAACATGAGCAGGGAGGGGCAGAGAGAATCTTAAGCAAGTTTCACGCTGGGCATGGATGACGTGGGGCTTGATCTCACAACCCTGAGACCATGACATGAGCTGAAACCAAGCATTGGATGCTTAACCAACTAAGCCAACTGCTGCACCAAGAAATTCTTTACATTATTCATACTTATTTATTTATTTTATCCATTATCATTCATACCAGTTTGCTTCCTTTCTCATGGACCACTTGTCTATTCCAAACCTTCAGCACTTCCTCCAGTCATCTACTCCACTTGCAAAGAGGATTTTCATATGTGTTTATGTGTGCACGCATGCCATGATAATGATGGTGTAACACTGTGTATATTCATTTGTTGTTTGCTTTTTCACTTAAAAATTATCATAAACTTTTCCCATGTCACCTGACACAGTAGCATGAATATTTTTGTCTGCTTGACCCTTTACTGTTTAGAAATACCGTATTTAGGCCGTCCCCCGACTTTAAACAAGCAGATTTTTTTTTCTCTTTTCTTTCTATCATTTTCTATTTCAAATAGCACAAATAGTTGTGATCAACATCCGTAACTTGTGCACGCCTCTAATTATGCCTTTAATGTGAATTATTCAAATGGAAATTGTTGGCTTAAATAGTATGCAAGTGCTAAAACTTTTGATAAATAATGCCAGGTTTTCTTCCAGGAGTTTTTGCCTAACTGATAAGTATCTTCCTATTGTTCCACTCTGCCACTAACACTGTATGTGATCTTTTTATTTTTATTTTGCATCTGTGGTAGTCAAAAAATATAGTCTTTATTTAACATGTATTTCTTTGATGACTAAAGAAACTGGACAATTTTTTGTGTGCTTAACATTTGACATTTCCCCTCTTGTGAATAGACTCCTCATGTCATTTGTACCCATGACTACATGGCAAGTTCAAATGAGGACTATCTGATTAAAAACAGAAGGCTTGAAACCCTGTATTTGGTGTTGACAAGATGACCAATTTGGAGGGACTTCTGGAGGGTGGTTAAACACCCAACACTTAAATCAATGTCCAATTACCCTCATACACTTAGCATGGTTTCCTTCAGTGAATTGGAGGAAAATCTTTCAAATGACTTCTCTTAAACCCTGAGTTGATAAAGTATTTGAAAAGCCACTCTCTGTACCTTATATGACAATCCATGTATTTATAGCTCTTGCACTTCCCTAGAGTATTTGACTTGGCCTCACTCCTCCCAGAATAATTGAGTCAAATTAAATAGTCACTTTCTCTCATACCTGTGTTTTCCTGGAGTTGTTGAGGATAACCATTTTTGTCCATGATTCAAGGCTGCAAATAATATCATATTTTGTTGTTTATAACATATTCAATATTCCATGAACTCCATCCTCTGCCTAGCTAGGAGGAATTCTATTTTAGTTGTGTTTGGTGAATCTTTCCCCTCCCAAAGTTACCATCACCCACACATATATATTCTGGATATCACCCTACCCTCAGTGTAGCTAGAAATTTAGGACATTCTGGGAAAAGTCCTCTGGTTTTCGGTGGCCATTGATCAACATTCACATGCTCCTTGTCCAAGCTTACACGATCTTCTAAAGAAGGGCAACTCCACCATCTCTATGTTATTGGGGGCAAGGGATATTGTTGTTCTTCCTGTCAAGGCCATAATAACTCCAAAGTATTCTATCAAAGCTCTGACTTGCTAGGGGTATCTGGATGAAATTGAAAATTCCTGGTACACAGAGTTCTTTCTCTGTCACAAGGGATACTGTACAAATTATTTCAAGTCTACCTGCTTCCTATTTTACTTCTTCAAGCACACATCCCCTTCTACTCAGGGATAACATGGCATAATTTCCCATACGTGGACCTCACAATACTGTCCTTTCTTTCCTGGGAGATAAGAGTGGAGACATAAGGAAACCCTAGTTCTCTAATTTCACATTTTATCACAGTGAAAAGAAACCAAGTAGAATATCTTTCAGTATTCTGGCCAGAAAACTGCTTAGCTGGATTTGAGCTCATTAGGAATATTTCCTACTTTGTATAATACGGTGGGTGATAATTTTGTCAAAGTTTCTGTCAATTTCTTCCAGCTTCCAATAACATTTTGCTTGCCTTTCTTTATGTCCTAACCAATTTTCTTTATGTCCATGTCTCCTCATGGATCTTAGGCTCCCACTAACCCTCTCTTCAGGGACCTTTTTCTTAGAAGACTCATCTAATATATGTTTATATTTCTATTAAGCAAGATTTAAAGACAGAAGACAAAAATAGTGCAATGACTACACATTTCTGAGTGGAAAAAAAAAAGAAACCTAAAAACAAAATACCTAGCTCAAGTTACCATTCAAGTATAAAGGCCAGATGCATACATTCTCAAATATTCAAGAACTCAAAGAGAGATTTTTTTGAGAAAACAATACTACTTGGCCTTGAAATACAGCCAAAAGATGAATGCAATAGTTCATCTCAAAAGGAAAATGATCAATAGAATACTTAATGCCAGAGGACATTAGAGAAATGAATTCATGTGTAAAGGAAATAGATGAAATAGACACATTTTAAAATGTGAAAGGACTTAGGAAATTCAATAGCAATAAACCTTTCATTTTAAAAAAGTTGAAAATAAAATCCAGTCTATTCCTTTATTAAAAATCAAAAGTGTTTAGTTGATAATCAGTTTAGAAATTGAGGTACTGGTTTCCCTGGGATAGATATGGATAGTAAATGGAAGGAAGCAAATGGGTTTGGCAATATCTGTAGTGATAGTAATGTTCTATTTCTTAATCTGGGTATAATTGTATGAATTTTCCTAGTTTATAAAAACTTGTAAAGTATATGTGTACTTTCTGTATATATATTATACTTTAATACAAAATTTGCTTAGAAGCCATATTAATATAGAACTAAGCCTAAACAGCTATGGGAATTATAGAACATAATCTGAATGTTGCTAGCCTCGAAGAAATAGAAATAAGATGAATAACATAATAAAAATGGGAATTAGGGAAAAAGGTAGATAGGAGGACATAGTTGAATGCTTGGTAACTTTCTCATTTTTTGTTCATAATGGGTTCTTAATTGATATGATGGATGGGAATTTATTGTTAAAATCACAAAGCTTCTCAACCTATTAGTATTTTTCTGAATGTTTTTAGTCATAAATGAACCTTTTAATAAATCCTTTGTGGAAAAAATATGTGAAGTTCAGCAATTATATTTAATTCACTTTGATTTCCTTTTACTTTTGGTAAAATCAGGTAAAATAAATTCGACATATTCTATTCAAATTACATTTTTTATTAAATTATAACTATGCATCTAACAATTGTATACCCCTGAATTTATATCTATATGTAGATTAATGTCTAGGTTGATTTATATGTATTAAAAGACTATACTTTCTGAGTTTTAGATGGTAGGTGGTGGTTTTCTCTTTTTAAAAGAAGTCTGTTTCATCTTTATAAAGAATAGTACAGTCAGTCTTAAAACTAAGTAAGTTTTTTACATACAATTTAATGACTTTCCTGGGGAGTTTTTCTACTTCTTTATTATGTGTGATGGATTATAGCATGTGGCTCCAATGAGTCACTTCTTGCAGTGTCCATACTTTACACTGACCTCCTACTTTAGGGACAGGGAAGCTATGACTTGTCTGTCCCTAGACACTGGACTCAACTCCATGACATGCTTTGGGCAATAAAATGTTAACAGGCATGACTCAGGCAGACACATGATATGAGCTTATGCGTTAACATTGCCATAACTAGCAAAGCTGCCAAACCCTGAGCTAACCCTAAAACAAGTGAACAAAAAATGCTTGTTTTATGCCACTGAAAATTTTGTTTACCTCTTATGTAGCATTGTTGTGGCAGTAATAGTAGATATGTTATTGTAATGTGTTATGCATTTATCTGTATATAGTACATTTGACTCTTTTCCGGTAGTGAGAAATCATTAAAATGATCCTTAATGTATCAGGTTAGAAGTTAAAGTCCAAAATCCTTGGCAAATTATACATGCCCTTTGATGCCATGTCCTTCCTATTTTTCCAGCTTCATTTCCTACATAACTCCACATATGCTCTTACTTGTATTCCATTATGGCATGTCCAGGACTTCAAACATTTCTTCTACTATTTCTTCATTATCTACTGGCATCCCACTTGTTCTTTAAGACTTAGGTCAAGGGATGCCTAGGTGGCTCAGTCGGTTAAGCGACTGCCTTCAGCTCAGGTCATGATCTCAGGGTCCTGGGATTGAGCCCCACATCGTGCTCCCTGCTTAATGGGGAGTGTGCTTCTCCCTCTCTCTCTGCAGCTCCCCTTGCTTGAGCTCTCTCTCTAACAAATAAAATCTTAAAAAAATAAATAAGACTTAGCTCAAAAGTAACCTCATTCATTGGTGTCTGACCTTTCTCCTTCCCTTCCTGCCTTCCTAACAGAGTTGGGCCCTTTCTTTATGAATTTCCAGGCATATTAGGCTTTCATTTGGAACACTTTATTGTTTCTTTTTATTTTAATGTGAAGAATTTTCTCGCTAAAATGTAAGCACTTTGAATCCTAGGATTCTAAGATCGTCTTCTTAATCCCTGACCCTTAAATGAAATGGGCCTTTGAAAAATCATAGATGAATGGATATAAGAGTGAATGAATGGATGAATGAATGGAATCATATAACGTGCTAATTATATTCAGTTGTATTAACATATTTTTAATTATAGAAATAAGTGAAGATAAACCTTAAGATTAGATATATAAAAATAAGTTATAAGTTACTAAAATTAAAGGCATTTACTATTTCTTTCTGGATTTTTCTTTCTGTTTTAAATCTTTGAAAAAATAACCTGTACTCAGTATCGGATATAATGATATTTGTAGATATAATCAAATAATGAAGTGCCTTGATTTCATGCTTTTCTATTCAGGCTGCAATCAAAGACCAAAGAGTAGTATTATGTATTTTAATTCATACTTTTGTGTGCCTGCAGATTTTCTCTGTAAGTTTCTAATGTCTGGCTTCTACAGAACAATGCCTATAACACATTTCTTTAAAAATCTCTAATCAGGTTTTTTTTTTTTGTTTTTTGCCTAAGAATAAGGATGCTCATCACTAACAATTTTGCAATGTTCCTTATATCCTTAGAATTCATTGTGTAGTAACTATTAATAAATAAGATGAGGTGTCTTATAGTTTCTATACTTTTAATCTTTTTTTCTCCCTGAAGAATACATTTTAATTGACAGTGAACTTCAATCTGAGAGAAAAAAAAAAAAACACAACAAAAACATGGAGTACTTAAATCTCTTTTTTAAAAAATACACATTTTCTTTACTGCTCTCCCATTCATGAGCAAGCATGAACTTGGTATAAATAATTTATGTTAAGCATTATAGTTGCTTATGTGAAATTAAAATACAATGTCCATCTGTTCTAAATGTTCATTTATACAGGAAGTTAGAAAAGCAGAATGTAAAAGTCAAAATGGTTTTGAATTTAGAAGTAGAAGTCATACAAAGGAATTATTAAGATATAATTTGATGAAACATTATCTGAGCCCCAAGTTTTAAGTTCAGTTTTAGCATGATTGCCTGGGAAGGCTTTGAGAGCCTGCCAAGTTAGGCAGTTGATAAAACAACAAATGTGTCAAAACTGAAAGTGATTTTTCAGAAGAAGAAATAAGTAAAAAATAATTGAGAAATCCTTCCTAACTTTCCCATTATGAAAACATCATTTGATATGAAACTTGAAATAACTTGGATTTTTTCAAATCAACTCACGATATCAGAACAATAAATTTTATTAAATAAAATAGTAAATACATATGTAATAACTATATGTGTGTGTGCATGTGTATATATGATATTAAATTTGACATTTCAACATAGGCATCAAGATGCAACAGAAGATGCATTTACAAAAATGAGATGTGAGACCAAAATATGAAGTTATCACACTATATCTAGTTTCATTACTCTTGCACCTCTTATGTGATCATCTTAAACCAGGCAAAAGAAATAAGAATTTAACAAGAATGACCAAAAACCGAAAAAGATGAAGATTTTGTGAGAACAGCTTTTGGAAGAGTCACTGGAGTAATAATATGACTTTCATTTTTTTTGCTAAATAGAATGGAGGGCTCTGGTTCCCTTCACATAAGGTGTCGTGAGTAAAGCTTTAATTCTTGGAGAAGTCTCAATCGATACTGTGTTTACAATTAATGAGTGATTTTTTTTTTTATTTTAAAAGAAATCAGCCTATTAGCCCGGGGACCTACTGGATTCTATGATTTCATCCTGTATTAAGAGAAAAATGGTCTTCCCTTGAAGTTTAAAAGAATATTGGTAGACAAAGATAAAGTTATATTTCATTTATATCCCATTCAATATGTTTGTTTAATCTTTCCATTAGAATTACACTTATAAAACATTTGCTCTTAATTTTAACAGACCTTTCCAAAATTTTGTCTTCATTAAATTGCATATTTTCAGTGTTTCCATAAATAAATAGGAAAAAATTGAATCTTGCACATTCTTACGTAGGCTTTTTTTTGTAATGCTGAGTTTTGACAGATTTACTAATTTTTACTTTACTTAAGTAACATCCAAAATAATTATTTCATTAAATCTAATTCACTTTAGATAATTTTAGGAATAGATAATTTGTAAATGATAAAAAGCTAGAAATGAGTGATTCCTGGGAGACTATGATTAAATCAGACCTTAGTTTATTTAGTAGTTTTTTTTTTCTTCAACTAAAATATTGAACTTTTAAGAGGTCTGTCAGTCAGGATTTAGGAGAAGATGAACCCATACAGAAATCTGAGCATCAAGCATGATTAGCTGTAACTGGGGACTGGCTGGCAGTGAATAAACAGATCTGTAAATAATATAGTAATAACATATACAGGAATAGAGCCATTAATTCTAGGGCTTAAATAGTTCACAATGAACAGGACATGGTCTGGAGGAAGCCCCCACACACATGCTAAGATCTAGACTTCACTGGAAAGGGTGTAGCCATGACTGGACTGCAGAGTTTTCTGAACCTGTAGAGCTGCTCATGGGGATGCCAGTGGAGGCCACCCACAAGGTGATGTCATGCCAGTGGTACTCTGCCATGTGCTACCTGAGAGGACTCTATAGTAGGCCCTACCTGAATGCCTGGAGCTGGCCTTGCAAAGGCTATGGGTGTGGTTAGAGCCAGACATTAGGAGAAATTAGACGAGCTTCAGGAAACTGCCTCCAGGAACATACCAGAACCCAGAAGAGAAATCCCTTCCTTTCCCAGTTTCCTTTAGTACACTCTACTGACAAAGCTTAACATTGTGCCATCTAGCAAAAGAGAAATGTTCACAGGGTCCAGATCCATTATCGTAGAGAAGGCAATGAATTGTGGATTTGCAACTGTTGCTGTCATTTAGCAACTTGTACAATTAAATATTGTGTTTGATTTTCAACAATATCAGCCTTGTTGCTACAATAAATAAAATATTCTTTCATCATTCTCCTGGTAGCTCTCTGGTCCTCAGATTATGACTTAAGCTGAGAGCTTGTCATTTTTTTCTCAGTAAATGTTTAAATCCGCTCAGAAAAATCCATGCCATAGTCCTTGTAGTCACCATTGCTGTCATAATGGTCAGGTGCAGCTGCCACTTGGGCTCTCAAGACACTTTCTTTAGTTGGCTCTTTATCACAATCCACCATAGGTGATAGTTTGATTAATTATGATCTTATTGCACACCACAGATTCCTGGAATCCCATTTGCCATTAGCAAAAATCTCAGCACTGTACTCAAGCCTAAGGCTATAATCAAACTACTCCCTGAATCCCATCTTTGCAGTTCTATTGCTTGGGACCACTCCCAGGGCAGAAACCCCATAGTAACTTGAGCAGGAGAAGTTTAATATGAGGAATTATTGGTTACAACAGGGATTGAGGTAACGGAAGACATGCCGGTAAGGATTGCCCCTTTGACTGAGATAGAATAGCCAAGGAATCATCAGGAACTGAAAGATCCCCTTTCCCAGGGCTGAGATCTAAACCTCATTGGAGAAGGTGCTCCCCATGCCTCACTTTCTCCCTCCCGTGTCCCTTTAGCACCCTCTGCTAAAAAAGCTTAACATCATGCCAGCTGACAAATGAGAAATATTTAGAGTCCAGCAACATTATTACCAAATAGGCAATGAAAGGTGGGTATAGATAAAGATAAAAATTAATGGCTGTCACAGAACATTGTCAGATTAGGACTACAGGCATACCTTGGAGATCCTATAGGTTCAGTTCTAGAGCCCTACAATAAAGCGAATATCACGATAAAGTGACTCATACAAATTTTTTGTTTTCCTAGTGCATGTAAAAATCATGTTTATACTGTATCATAGTCTATTAAGGATGCAATAGAATTAGGTCTAGAAATATATATATATACACCTTATTTTAAAAAATACTTTATTGCTAAAACAATGATAACAGTCATCTGAACTTTCAGAGAGTTGTAATCTTTTTGCTGGTGGAGGGTCTTGCCTCAGTGTTGATGGCTGCTGGCTGATCGGGGTGTTGGTTGCTGAAGGTTGGAATAGCTGTGGCGATTTCTTAAAGTAAGGCAAAAATGAAGTTTCCCACTTCAGTTGACTCTTCTTTTCATGAACAATCCATTTCTCTGCAGCATGTGATGCTGTTTCATAGCATTTTAACCACAGTAGAACTTTTTTTCAAAATCAGAGTCTATCCTCTCAAACCCTTCCACTGTTTTATCAACTCAGTTTATGTAATATTTAATTTTTTTGTTGTCATTTCAATAATCTTCACAGCATCGTCACCAGGGGTAAATTCCATCTCAGTAAATCACTTTCTTTGCTCATCCATAAGAAGCAAGTCCTCATCTGTTCAAGATTTATCATGAGATTGCAGCAATCCAGTCCCATCTTCAGGCTCCCCTTCTAATTCTAGTTCTCTTGCTATTTCCACCACATCTGTAGTTATTTCCTGCTCAGAAATCTTGAATCTTCAATTTGTAAAGAAGTGCAACAAAGTGCGACAAAGCAAAATGCAATAAAATGAGGTATGCCTGTATATTTGCTGATAATTTTACCTAGCAAGTATGAATAAAAGTTGTAATATAATGCGGAGAATATAGGAGACTGAGCCATTTCTCTGATGATAAATGGGGGGAAGAAATCTATATTGGAGCCATGTAGGATCAATAAAACAGCAATAATAATAACAATAGTAGAAACTGAAGAGAGGGTGATCTGGAGGGGGCGGGGCAAGATGGCGGAGGAGTAGGAGACCCGGTTTTCATCTGGTCTCAGGAATTCAGCTGAATAGGGATCACACCATTCTGAACACCTACGAACTCAACAGGAGATTGAAGAAGAGAGTAGCAACAACTCTCTGAACAGAGAAGTGACCACTTTCTGGAAGGTAGGGCGTGCGGAGAAGTGAATCCGAGGCGATATTTGGGAGGATAGACGGCAGGGGAGGGGGCCTCCATCGGCCGCTTCTGGCAAGTGATAGAGCCGCGGAGCACAAAATTGGACCTTTTAGAAGTCGGCTCCACTGAGGGACGTCGCTCCAGTGGCTAAGCGGGCGTGGAACCGTCGCGGGACAATGTGGTCTCAGGACCCTCGGGGTCACAGAGGATTGTGACCGGGGGTGCCTGAGTGCGGCAGAGCTCCCAGGTATCGGAGCGGGGAAGCCGGGGTGCAGAGACGGAGCCGAGGCGCGGGTTCTCAACTCGGGGTTGCCATAAACTGTGATCTGTGGCCCAATCGGGCCACTGCTCCTCCAGCAGGGACCCAACAAGCGGCAGAGCTGGGGAGACTCCCCTTCCTCCCCGGGGAGGAGTGGCACAGGAGCGCACCGCAGGGATCTGCTGGGTTTGGAGACTCCACACGGGGTCGGGTGCCAGAGATAGAAATGCTCGGTCACAGGCCGGGTGAGCACGGAGTGTGGCCGGAGACCGGGGAGACGGAAGTGACTGACTGCTTTTCTCTGGGGGCGCACTGAGGAGCGGGGCCCGAGTTCTCGGCTCCTCCGAGTGGAGATTGGGAGGCCACCATTTTCACTCTCGTCCTCCAAAGCTGTAGGGAAAGCTTGCAGGGAACAAAAGCTCCTGAGAGCAAACCCGAGCAGCTTGCTTAGCCCGGACCGACAAGGGCGGGGCAATTCCGCCTCCGACAAAGACATTTGGGAACCACGGCAACAGGCCTTTCCCCTAGAAGATCAGCACGAACAGCCAGCAAGCCAAGACCAAGTTTACCGATCAAGGAGAATGGGAGACTTCCAGCGCTAGGGGAATACTGCACATAGAATTCATGGCTTTATTACCATGATTCATTAGTTTTTCAAAGTTAATTTTTTCAACTGTTTTTTTTTTTAATTTTTCTTTTTCCCTTTTTCAACCAACATCTTATCAATCCCTTTTTTAAAAAAACATTTTTTATTTTTCATTTTTAGAGTCATATTTTATCCCTTCATAGTAGTTACCCTTATTTTTGGCATATATATATAAGTTGTTCTCTCTTCAAAATTTTGAGATATAGTTTCTTCTAACAGATCAAAATATACCCTAAATCACTAGTATATGGCGTTGTTATAGTCTCCTGCCTGATCACATTCTCTCCCTTTTCTTTTCTTTTTTTTTTTAAACTTCTTCTTTCTTTTTTCAAACAACTTCTTATCAATTACTTTTATAAATCTTTTATAATTTTAATCTTTACAGTCATCTTCCATCCCTTCATTGTATCAACCCTTATTTTGTACACATATGAGTCTTTCTTCCTTTAAAATTTCAGGAGGCACTTTCTTCTAACAGACCAAAATACGCCCAAAATCTAGTGTGTGGCACTGATCTATGCACTAGCCTGATCATATTTGATCATATTCTGTTTTTTTTTGTTTTGTTCTGTTTTTGTTTGTTTTTATCTTTTTCTTTTTCCTTTCTTTCCCTTTCTTTGCCCCTGGTTTCATGTCTTTTCTGATTTGTATAGAGTATATTTGCTGGGGATGTTGTTAGCCTGTTAGCATTTGTTTTCTCATTCATCTATTCTCCTCTGGAAAAAATGACAAGATGAAAAAAATCACCTCAGCAAAAAGAACAAGAGGTAGTACTGTCTGCCAAGGACCTACTCAATAGGGACATTAGTACGATGTCAGACCTAGAGTTCAGAATCATGACTTTAAAGATACTAGCTGGGCTTGAAAAAAGCATGGAAGTTGTTAGAGAAACACTTTCTGGAGAAATAAAAGAACTAAAATCTAACCAAGTCGAAATCAAAAAGGCTATTAATGAGGTGCAATCAAAAATGAGGGCACTAACTGCTAGGATAAATGAGGCAGAAGAGAGAATCAGCGATATAGAAGACCAAATGATGGAAAATAAAGAGGCTGAGAAAAAGAGAGATAAACAACTACAGGACCACGAGGGCAGAATTTGAGAGATAAGCGATACGATAAGATGAAACAACATTAGAATAATTGGGATCCCAGAAGAAGAAGAAAGAGAGAGAGGGGCAGAAGGTACATTGGAGCAAATAATAGTAGAGAACTTCCCTAATGTGGGGAAGGAAACAGGCATCAAAATCCAGGAGGCACAGAGAACCCCTCTCAAAATCAGTAAAAATAGGTCAATACCCTGACATCTAATAGTAAAACTTACAAGTCTCAGAGACAAAGAGAAAATCCTGAAAGCAGCACGGGAGAAGAGATATGTAACCTACAATGGTAGAAACATTAGATTGGCAACAGACCTACCCACAGAGACCTGGCAGGCCAGAAAGGACTGGCAAGATATCTTCAGAGCACTAAACAAGAAAGATATGCAGCCAAGAATACTATATCCAGCTAGGCTCTCATTGAAAATTGAAGGAGAGATAAAAAGCTTCCAGGACAAACAAAAACTAAAGGAATTTGCAAACACGAAACCAGCCCTCCAAGAAATATTGAAAGGGGTCCTCTAAGCAAAGAGAGAGCCTAAAAGCAGCATAGATCAGAAAGGAACACAGACATATACAGTAACAGTCACCTTACAAGTAATACAATGGCACTAAATTCATACCTTTCAATAGTTACCCTGAATGTAAATAGGCTCAATGCCCCAATCAAAAGACACAGGCTATCAGATTGGATTAAAAAACAAGACCCATCCATATGCTGTCTGCAAGAGACTCATTTTAGACCCAAAGACACCCCCAGATTGAAAGTGAGGGGGTGGAAAACCACTTACCATGCTAATGGACACCATAGAAAGCTGGGGTGGCAATCCTTATATCAGACAAATTAGATTTTAAACAAAGACTGTAATAAGAGACGAAGAAGGACACTATATCCTACTTAAAGGGTCTATCCACCAAGAAGATCTAACAATTGTAAATATCTATGCCCCTAACATGGGAGCAGCCAATTATATAAGGCATTTAATAACAAAAGCAAAGAAACACATTGACAACAATACAATAATAGTGGGGGACTTTAACACCCCCCTGACTGAAATGGACAGATCATCTAAGCAAAAGATCAATAAAGAAATAAAGACTTTAAATGACACACTGGACCAAATGGACTTCACAGACATATTCAGAACATTCCATCCCAAGGCAACGGAATACACATTCTTCTCTAGTGCCCATGGAACATTCTCCAGAATTGATCACATCCTAGGTCACAAATCAGGTCTCAACCGGTACCAAAAGATTGGGATCATTCCCTGCATATTTTCAGACCACAGTGCTTTGAAACTAGAACTCAATCACAAGAGGAAAGTCGGAAAGAACTCAAATACATGGAGGCTAAAGAGCATCCTACTAAAGAATGAATGGGTCAACCAGGA